>NC_069097.1:6988820-7288820 GCF_947172395.1 Bicyclus anynana | reverse complement strand
GCGTCGGCCACTCGCTCGGAGGCGTCGAACCAGCTTTGTATCGCGGTGATATGATTACGAATGTTTACAAAGTTGTCGACATCACATCCAGAAAAAAAATCTTCGTACTGATAACCTTCTCTTTTTGGAATTCGGTTATCAGGAGATAATATGAATGTGTAAAAACATTTTTATTTTCACCTTTTTAATACCTAATTCAAAAAACATCATTTTCCTGAGTAAAACATCATTCAGACAGACGGGAAATATAGCGAACTTTTAAATATTAGGAACCCTAAATATCATTTAGATATCACGAAGTCGAACTGTAATATGATAGATATATTATTGTTTTTTGATGAATGCGCAAAAACAAAAAAAAACGACGAAGCATACAAGTATAAAAAAGAAATTCCTGAGTAAAATAAAGCTATCATGGAAAATAATAACAAAATTAATCTATCAGAAAATCTTGCCGGCGTATCGAGGAAATTAAGCATGTAATAAGCAACGGGAAACAAAATACGTAAGTTTCTTGATGAATGTCGAAAAGTTGATCTCTCTTTCTGTCCGTTCGTAACTCGTGCCAAAGTAAACAAAAACAAAAAGAGACTGTTATGTTACGCCTTACGTAATTAAGAAGCATATGGTCCTCATTCAAATAGCTGGGCGGTGTCAGATACTTAAAGAAGAATTATGGCCTTTAAATATAAATATATTGTTATTCCAATAAACTTCTTGGTCGTATCAGTAGTCATAATATTGGATAGATGAAAGTGTACTTTTTCACTTCAATATAATATAAGATCGTTAACTGAATGTTAAAATGAAACTTTTGAAAATCGCTACATAATACTAACATGATCATTACAATTATCTTGCAATTTATAAATAATAATCTGTCCATTAGCAAACATTTTGAACTTAATATCTATAATATATAAAGATTTGTTCAAAATAAATATAATATATAACTAGAACTCATTTAATAAAGCTTTAAAGCATATACGTTTCAATTGAGAAACCTCCTCCTGTTTTAGAAGTCGGTTAAAAAGAAGATCTACATTTACAGATTTAGAGATATTTTTAAATTGGTTTTCTTACGACTCAAAGGTTTGATACTCGTCTTTAAAAGCAGTATTTTGACTCGTTACTCGTATGTTATATCTCATGGAAACTGGAAGTTATATAATTACTTTATCCGATATTAAATGCAAATACCCTGTCGCGATGAACGCATTGCTGCTGATTCACAAACTGGATCGCAAAATCAAAGTAACCACTCAGCCAGTAAATGAGTTTGCAGCTCATGTGCAACGATACAATTCCTATTAATGTAGTAGAAAATGTATAATTGTTGTATTAAGTAATATTAATATCGAACAGAATTATGCCACTACAGCAACTAGAATAGATGGTTGAGGGATAATTAAAAACTGCTAATGCTCAGAGTCACCATGATCCAAACTCCATAGTTTCTAACTTACTAATAGAAGGATCGTAGGGTCGGAAGGCAGGGTCTCCGAAACTTTCAGCTTTTAAAAAATAACAAAGATCTTGCATATCATTTGGAAAAAAATAAAAATCCATGTACGAGTAAAATGTAACAGAGTCGCAAGTTTTATAATAAAAACTAATATTTATGTTTGTTAATACGTAAAAAAACTATTGACAATACAAATAATATTGTTTCATAAATAATTATCTTCTGAATTAATCTCACATCTAATGCCTATTACATAAATATATTCGACATGCGAAGTAGAAAGCGATACCTCATTAAAAGTTAAATTCTATTCAAACTTTCAGAAGATCGTAACAATATACGGTTCTGGGAATACATTAAAAGTAAAATAATTATACGAATATGTATAACATTAAGTAAGTGTCCTTGAAAACTGAAAATTAGCGCTGGGTATTGTATACCTATGATTAATTGCAATACACGACATAAATGCTGAGGTACAGTGATGTACACCCATTCCCTTTGGTGTTGTAGACAGACAGACGGACATTATACGGATTAAAAATGTTTGTGACACTAAATATGCACTAATGCATTTTATCCATTCGTTTTCTTTCTAGAAAAAATCATTGCTATCAAATGAAAACTGATTCAGCTTTAAAAAATAATTAAACAAAAAACAAATGGCATAAATCATTCACAGACTGAGTCACAGCCATTAAGACATTAGTTAAAGCAACTGATGCAGATGGAATGGAATAGAAAGAGTAATAAATAACACGCGTTTGCCGCTTGCCCGTCCCCAAAGCATAGATCCAAGAAAGGCGTTCACTTTTAATCTACACAAAGCAAACAAACACATCGACATTTGGTATAATGTCCAGGTAGACAAACGAACATACGAGTATATCTCAATATGTGCAGATTTTCTAGACGAGATATAATTTAAACATACAAATTGCTATCAAATAATTTGGTATATACTATCAATGGGTTTTAATGCAAATAAATATTACGGATACGGTGAATAAGACAGAAAATGGTTTTCAATTTCATAAATACCTCATCAGAGAAACTCAACTAAAAGGGACCAGTGATCGCACACGATGGAGGAACATCGTATCGTATATCCGGGGTTACTCGCCATGGGATTATCAGCCATGTGGGATGACTATAGAAAGAGAGAGATCAGAAAAGTATCTGTCTCTGCTTTTCAATAAAGGTACTACTTTTTTATGGTAATGTTAACTTCATTTTCAAATGAAAAATATTTTTTCCTCCTGAGATGGGTTTCATTAAAACATCTGTTGGTTACTTAAGAATAAGCATCAGCTGTTTTTGGTAATCGGAAATCGGTTCAGATACACCTGTATCAATTAATTCTTTAAATTGCCACCTGACAAGGTGAAAAATTTAATTAATAAAACCACAACACAGATAAGTAAATCTCAGTCTTGAGTGGAATAAAAAGAAAAATGTTAAGTAAATATCGTCGGCTAAATCAACAAAGCAAATAACTCCTATAAATATCGGTCATAGAGAAGTAAACAAGTTCAATGTAAAAGAAAATGGCCTAAGAAATTACATAAGAAACAAATGGCATATAATAGCGGTGAAAGTCAAACGTCCCATGCTGTGACAAAGTGTGGCAATAAAAATACACAAGGGCCCCGCCCTAGTGGCACAAACGTGCCGATCTGCACCATCTGAGTTTGTTGGTCGTATTTTGAGACGAGCTCGGTAAGCAAACGTTAAAGATTTATTGCCAATCAGTGCGTGTGGCAAGCAGTGCTGTTTAGCACTCTGCACCTCGTGTCAAGTATAGCATCAAATTCGACGGCTAGTATTTGGAGCGTTATTCATTTGAGATGAATTTAACATTATGAACAATTTATGGTTTCTTGATAATCAAACTTATAGTTTCTCATTCTCAATCTTATTTGACGATCCCCTTAGAGAATATTTTGTTCATCCAACGTATTTCTTATGCTCTAAAAATTTTATTGTTTTTTTCTAGCATCTGATTGTATTTAAATGTAAATGAAAAATCTTCCAGGTCCATATAATTATGTGAATTTTCTCACATACTAAAATTATTTTGAGAGTCTTAGTTTTTAGGGTATATAGTATATATTAATTTAATTTTAATCCTAAATGTTGATTTCCCTTACATGCTATTATGCACTTTAACTTCCTCTGGGTTTTGTGCCTCCTGAAAATCACACACACACAGGGGGCATTGAGAACCTATGATCTACCTATATATATCAGATTTTGACTAGTTATCTACTTATTAATTTTTAAACGGTAAACATTTTGATATTGTCAGCCACGTTCCGTTTTAAAAACCTTACAATATATTGTTAAGTTTCTTTATTATGTATTGTGATAATATTTCTCAATCAAGTACCGCTTAGCCTTCGTAATTATTTAAAAATGCGTAACGATTTGGACACACTATTGTATGTCGTTGTGTGAGTGTGTGATTTTTTTCATTATGACATAAACTTTTAAAATAGAGTTGAATAAATGGTGCACCCTTACAAGCAACAATACAATTATTATTATTGACTAATTACTACTTTCCTTGAAAACTATTAATAATAATATATTATGAGATGGATTAAATAAAATAAAAAGTACAGCGACAGTGGAAGAGACAATTTAAATGCAAAATTAGGTAAAACTAATTTACGAGTAAGTTACAATTAAAGTAATATAGCAAAGAGAGCTTTTAAAATGTAGGACAGAGTCCAACTTATAAAAGTTACTGAGGAAATAGGTCGCTGTAAAAGCTGGAATATTATGAGATAGATTATATGCCTACTTTGTGCTGTAATTTGAGTTGAATGGGCACTGTAGTACTTCGTGATAATTTTCTTTGAAGTACTAATTAAATGGGAGCATAATTGCTTCGAAATGTTTGAGGTTTTGAATTCGCAAAACAAGACACAAAAGCCAAGCACAAAGAAATTGTAAGAAGTATCATTATAAAAGCTTTTAAAATTACTTCAAAGTCATAATCTTGTAATACTATCACAAAAATTTACAGACAAACTTATAAAACGACTAACACGATTGTAGTTTAAAATTTAATTTGACGCCGACAGAGCAAGAGTTATTGAGAAAGTTTGCATATAAATACCGTACATTAACCTTAAGAACGATATAAAAACAGCACGTGCTCAATAAGGATCGCCCCACGACAAGTATGCAGGGTTGAATTCTGTAGCTAATGCCAGCAGATGTGGACACTTATATAACAGCATATTGCAACTGACGGTAGCCATTTACATTTGCCATATGCTTTCTAAAGTTTTTAGGTGAAAATATTATAAGGTCTCAATGCTACTTGTGTTTCAAATTAAGTAACTTGGCTTCTTAAGCATAAAGGGCGTACAAATTATGAAACCGATACGTAAACTTGCATATCAGATGACAACGGCGTTCAAGTTTCCATCGCAAATATAATTGTGCGTAATCATCGGCCACAAGACAATCAAGGAGACGTCAGACGGTTTCCTTTCATTATCTCATTGTGGATTACTAACGGAAGCAAAAAGCGTACTCAGTACTTGTATGAATAACATTCTAGAACTTTGCCCAATTCATTTGATTCATTCGACGCCTTAGCGAATTCACAATCAATATTGGCAAATCTTCTCTAAATATCTTTGATGGTCTGTATTGGAGCTAAGTTCATATTTTCAGGACTGGAAAGCCATAGCATGAGTATTTTAGTAATTTATAGTGTAAATTATTAAGTTATATATACAAATTGCACCATACTCTCTCTCCACGGGTTCTGTCATTAGCAATAAGGCCTCTTTTGCACAACTTCATTTACTTCTTCTTTGTATGTATTCTTATCTTGTGTGCAATAAAGCGTTTCTACTTCTTCTACTAGATCACATTCAAAATCTGGCGATCTCATTCGTTGCTCTTAAATAACAAAAACAGTCGACATTCTTCGTAACAGTGTAGGTGAGAAGTTTACTAACTTTCGTAGGCATCAACTTCAATTTGTAATTGATCTCCTCCTTATCGGTATTCCATTCCAAGCGGTTGCTAACCAAGCGGTCTCGGATCATGATAAGATTAGACGACTAGGAACCGAAGTTATCAAGGCCCTTAGTAATTAACAAGGAACTAGCACGTGCGTAGCTTTGGTTAATGACTTGGTATTTGCTCTACTTTACTAAAGCTTCGTCCTAGTCTAGTTTCTGTATTTCGTATTTGTTTGTACTGGTTTCCTGAGACTGGGCAAAGTTTTTGTTTTTTAAATGGTTTTGTTTAGCTTGCCCTGTTTATACTTAAACTTAATAATTTAAATTTTACTGCGTGCCATGAGAGCGGTTAGGCTAATAGTCCACCGCGTGGTGGACTATTAGCCTAACCGCTCTCACTCTGAGAGGAGACTCGAGCTCAGCAGTGAGCCGAATATGGGTTGATAATGGTGAATTAAAGGTACTAAATGAGGACCTTGGTGTGATGACTGGTACCTATAACTTACCGAATTATTTTTTGGCTTTTAATACGTTATCTACAACATAAAAACATTAAACTTGAAAATATTTTTACTTATTTTATTATTTATTAGCTTGATGAATTTCTTAAGTTTTGAAAGTAAGCTCGCAAAGCTGTTTCAATGCGGTCTAAACACAATCAAAAGTTTCCGAAATATGCAGATTTTATACAATGTTTTGCCAAAAAGCGTTGATTAACGAAATTAAATCAAAAGCCAGAGACGGGGAACGGACAACATCTTATACATAAAACTAGCCGTGGTTTCACCCGCATAGTTCCCATTCCCATGAGAATTTGGGGATAAAATATAGCCTATGATACTCACAAATAACGTAATAGTACATGATATAAATGCGGTAAGTTGAAAATTACAGCCGAGGCGACATTTCAGCTCGAGCCAAAGGCAAGAGCTATAGTAAGGAAGCAGAGACTGTAATTATCAAAGCGCACGTATGTCATACGACGTTTTATAACACATTTGCGAGAAAACACACTTTCTGAAAATGAATTTGCATCTTTGCCTGTTTTCCTTATGATGACATTTTGATACGCTTGTCATTTTTGCAACAGATTACGAAATGCGCACACCAGCGTTTGTTTCTTTTGTTTTGTGTTACTGATACAGATAAATGGTTGACATTGTCAAAAATTATTAAAATTAAAGAAATAAACGTTTTTTCATTATATTTTATATCACAAAGTAAATTCTATTTATAAAATGTTGAGCACTTTTCTGACATAAAAACTCTTTGCCAAGATTTTAAAAAGTACCGTTCGTTATTAGACGGATGATAAAGGTTTTATATTACATTACGGCACATGCGCCTAAAGAGATTCATTACGATATTGAAATTGGTGAAATAAGCAATACTTTACGAGCAAATGTTATAAAAGATTTTTTCAAAATCAGTTCAGTAGTTCCAGATATTACCTCCTACAACCTCACAAACTTTAACTCTTTAAAATATTAGTCTACGTTACGAAAAACTTTATAAAGTTACAATATATTACAGTTTACTATACTTAAAATGGTAAAAGTTTTTTTAAATGTTTATATATTTTTAATAATCGAGTTCATGATAATATAAAATGAATATGAATAAAAGAAAATGTACGTAAAGTAAAGTAATCAAGAAACGCTCCAATAATATGTGTTCCTACAAGCCCATTTTTACTAAAAACGCCGAGGATTCATTGTATATTCTCAATAAGGTTCAAAACAATATGTGGGAGTAATTCTATTTGGCGGTTCGCTGTTCTGAATGGAGCCCCTTTCTTTGATGAATTAATTCATGTTTATAGCACTTATATTTAATAACATTTATGAAATAATATTTAACGTCTCTCCAGAAATTTATTAACGAACCGGTACGACGTCGTTTAGAAACCGAAAGAGTTGTGGATTTTCATCGTCCTCCCAATATGTTAGCCCGCTTCCATCATAATGGATTCCAATATCATAGATTACATCATCACTTACCATCAGGTGAGATTGTTGGTTTCGGCGTTAAAGAGTACCTAACTAATAATAATCAAACGCACATTTTCATTTATATTATTATATTAAGGATTTTTTAAGTTAACAGAACTTATATTTCTGAAGTTAATAATACTTCAGATAACATCATAAGAATTTTACTATAGAACATTGTTTTATAAATTAGTTCTAGGAATTCATAGTAATACCAATTCTTACTTACATATATTTAATAGCGGATACCAAAAAGCCAAGATCATTAAATTGTTATACTCGTAATTACTAAGAAGTTAATGACTTCTAATAACATAAGCCACATATTTCGCCAGCAAATTATTGGCTAATCTTACCCAGTAATGAGTTATTACACCCTAGTGACTTTACCGAACATTTAACATCATACCAATCAAATACAAAAATATATAAGCCTCAAAACTAATTTTTATGATTTACATTGTACTAGCAGACGCGCAGACTTCGTCCGCGTGGAATTCAGTTTTTCACAAATCCCGCGGGAACTATGGATTTTTTCGGGATGAAAAGTAGCCTATGTGTTCATCCAGATTAAAATCTATTTCCATTCCAAATTTTAGCCAAATCGCTTCAGTAGCCGCTGCATAAAGGAGGAACAAACATACACACTTACACACAAACTTTCGCATTTATATATTAGTGCGATGTGACATTTATTTACGAAGGTGCATCAAGCAGATCGCTCACTTTTAATTTAAAAAAACTCACTTTACCAGATAATCCGTATTTCGGTATATCCCAAGTGTTAATTAATTACGTTCAACACAATCGTATTTGCGTGTTTAAGTAACATTAAAAAAATACAAATTTTCACATGTATGGTGGGGTTTATTTATATAACCATTTGAATATGTACTATTGATTTGTTCAGTAAAGCTCATTGGTTAAGAAAAAAATACGCAATAAGAACGTTTTTAAATAAACATTTTGTATACTTTTATCATGTACTAGCGGACGCCCGCGACATCGTCCGCGTGGAATTCAGTTTTTCACAAATCCCGAGGGAACTATGGATTTTTCCGGAATAAAAAGTAGCCTATGTGTCAATCCAGAGTAAAATCTATTTTCATTCCAAATTTCAGCCAAATCGCTTCAGTAGCCACAGCGTAAAAGAGGAACAAACATACTTACACACTTACACACAAACTTTCGCCTTTATAATATTAGTATGAATTGTATACATGGTAAAGGTAGGTATATCTATAAAACAATAATTGTAATAAAAATAACTATTGGCTTTTAACGAAAAAATAAAAAAAAAACAACTTCAACTTTAAATCTTCACAAACCAAAATCCCGAAATTAAAAAAATATAACACAAACAATATTTTTAAATGAAAGACCTGTGTGCTAAGCCGCGGACCAACGGATAGACAGACAGACAAAGTCAATAGGGTATAAACTATTAGGGTTCCTAGTTGAAGCTCTAAAATCGATTTAACAAAGATAGATTTATGTATTGATAAATTGTTGAAAATGTCCGAACATTATCAACATGAATATTAATTAAGCACAGCATGATCAATATCTCCCGTCCCACAAACTGCCAGTTAATCACAGCCGCTAATTACTCAATTTACTCAGGACAGGACGTGATAACGTCAAAGAATTGCTCAGCTATCAAGTACGGCAACGTTGAGCTTGATAGATATTTAATGAAAACTTCTTCAAAGTATCATCTAGTAGGAATTTCCGACTTAGACGCGACATTTTATAAATTAAGACATTTTCTGGAATAAAAACAGGAAAATATTTTACCTAAATCTTTTGAAAAGTTAATAGATGAGATATTTTTAATCTTTCCTTCCCGGTGCGCAATTAATAGATGTAGTCGTATAAATTGCAAAGAAGAAAACCAAGCTTTAAGCGATATTAAATTCGATATTTCCTGCTCATTTTTAATAGGTGTTTCATATTATTACTGACACCATCAACATCTTAGAGATTTTATTTTGTGAGCCACTCAAATTAATTATAGTAGGGTAGGGGTAGGGGTAGGGTATGGTTGGGTAGGGGTAGGGTAGGGTAGGGGTATGGTAGGGTAGGGTAGGGTAGGGGATGGGTAGGGAATGGGTAGGGGATGGGGTAGGGGATGGGGTAGGGGATGGGGTAGGGGATGGGGTAGGGTAGGGGTAGGGTTTTGTATCCAGTGCGAGCACCAGTCTCCACATTATAACATATTCAAATTATAACCTAACACAGTTAGTTATATTGTTGTACATATCATAATGTGGAGATAATAAATAAAATTTCATTTCATTTCATTTCAGGGTAGGGGTACGGTAGGGGTAGGGTAGGAGTGGGGTAGGGGTACGGTAGGGATAGGGTAGGGGTAGGGTAATGCTGGTTCTTAGACCATAAAAGGTGGTCGAGGTCGCAAAATCACGGACAATTATTACTCAATTTAATACAACTCAGCACTAATGAATAGGTATTCAAAACCTTATCCTACATTATTTCTCCATTATTCATTCATGGACGTGACGAATTAAATACTAGGTAAATCGAAATCTAAGAAAGTAGGTACTTAGCATTCAAGTCTCAGAAATATTCCAACGTATTATTAAAGGATCTATATTCTACGTGCTTCATCTATTAGGTTGTCAACCTCAGTTTTTCAAATTAATGGTCTAAAAGTCTTTGAATGTCCTTGTCATTATATTATTATTCAAGGTGAAATATTGTCAGAACTACCTCCTAATAAAAGTAAGTATGACAAGGCAAACATGGAGTTTGGACCATGGTTATTTTGGGATATAGCAGGTTGCAAAGGTCGAGACTATAGCTTCATCACAACCCGTCGTTAAGCCCCTATAAAATTTAAATTAGTATCTATAGCCAAGGTTTATCATGGAGCTAAGTGCCTTAGTAATTGGGTACAAGATTCCATAGAAATTAAAACTAATACGCTTTGTATACTTATGTATTCGTTGCGCTTTGTATACTTGGGCGGTTAAGGGTCTTTGAAACTAACTACCTCAAATAAAAATATCATTGGATTCTATCTAGTAAAGTAAGTAATCAATAATTAAAAAAAATAAAAAACCCCACTAAACCTGCTCGCACCCTAGTCATCCACCTCGCGTATTTTGTATAGCGATTAATAAATAACTTTTTTCTAATTGTGCATTATTGTTGATATGGCCATGAATTACCATTTTGTAATCCACTTGATGAGCCCTTGAATTTGATACCCATATTGCAATATTCGAAAAAAAAAAGAAAAAATTTCAGCTCGAGTCTATAGCGTCTCACAGTGATTCGTGTTGATTTTTTTTTAATTTCACCTATCTAAGAACACTTGAATTATTAAGACAAATCTAACGAAATTATGAGGTAATAAAGAGTATTACATACATACAATATACGCGCGAAAAACATAATAACTCTTCTTGCAGTCGGGTAAAACACAACCGTGGTCCAAGCTTAATAGAAGTCATACTTACCCATGAGAACTGACTGACAAATAACTTTTACTGAAAGACGAACGTCTAAGCATTCACTTGCTCTTGCTCTAAAATGTTTAATTCATGTTAGTGAATACCGAATTATAATTTTGTTAAGACTAAACGGGAATAACCACTTAGGCATTAAGATCAACGTCACATTACAACACTATGATAGGTCCTACTTAATGAAAACGCTGTGTCACTTAATCTTCCCCAGAAATAATTACCAAGCTCAAGATAGATTAAACTAATTACTAAGGTTTTAAAAGGTTTGCAACAGAATAGATATAACATTAAGTGTTTGTATAATAACGTATGTTTTCTAAGTTTAATATCTTCTAATTTCAAATTAAAACTTATCGTTAACTCTGTTGACGATAAGTTTTAATTTGAAATTATGAAAATTAATTTAGAGAATTTTCTGCATGATGGCTTTATAGATATAATGAGGCTACCGTATTTTAGACACAATCAATCTAATAAAATCCAAGAAAAAAACATTCATGTATGTAACCTTTAGTTTTTAAATAGAAAAGAAATCTAATAATGTAAGGTTTCTGTACATCTCCTTTAGTAAATAACAAGTGGAAAGGTCTTCAATTTCTATTGCATTAATAAACACACTCATTTATTTGATTCATTTAAGCATCTCTTTTAAATCCGATGACAATTTAACCCATCTGAGTGGCCGTTCCATAATTCTTCATAATTATTGCCGCTATAAATAAAAAATTTCAATAAAGCCATACACCACGCCCATACTATACACAGAGTTTATGGGTGATAAACGTCCCATCAGCAAAGATAATTATAAACGGAACGGACGCGACCTAAATACTGGTACACGTGAGACTATTTCCAGAACTGGAAGGTATGTCAGGTAGATTTCGAAATAGCACCTACATTTTGTGGTGTACATTTACTTTTAGCAACGGCTTATTTATATAAACCTCTGAAAGTGTCCTTCAAAGAATAACGGGCTCTGTAGATGTGCCAGTGCCTGTGTCATATCACGTTGTTTTCCACATCCCAGCAACTAACGCAAAATAGTTTGGGTCTTCTTTCATCATCATCATAACAGCCGATGGACGTACACTGCAGGACGTAGGCCTTTTGTAGGGACTTACAAATATCACAATCCTGAGCCACCTGCATCCACCGAATCCCTGCGACTAGCTTATATCGTCGCTCCACCTGGTGGGGGGTCGAAAAACACTTGCACTTTGTAGTACGGGGTCGCCATTTCAACATCTTGGGGCCCCAACGGCTCGAAGAAACGAACGAAATTTTTTAACTAGCTATTGTTAGTATTAGTAATATTTCGAAATATTATAAGCCTACTGACAACCCTTCGTGAATATCATAGAGTAGGTAGATTGACATTGCCCAGTTGATATTGTGCTTTAACAATGTGCTTTGCGGAATACGAATGCAGTTGTTATTGATTTGATGTTAATTTCATTAGGTAGCTATCATACGACAAAGTTAATGAATTGGCCGCCAGGAATGTACTACAGCTATACTTGTTGTAGCCTAGGCTCGCTATGTTTCAGTATAAAGATTGTGGTTGCCGGTGTAACGAGGCTCAATAATAGATGAGGCTTAACACTGCAGGTGGATGGGCAGTACAAAGCTTTGTAAGACGTGTCCCTAGTGAATATATGGATGGATACTGGAAGATAATGTTCGTTAAGTATAAGTGCTGGTTCAGGGTTCGTCAATTTCCAGTATGTGTACATACAGAGTAAAAAATTAGAGTTGATACAATTATTTATTACATACTTTATAATAAGAGTCAAACGATCTTTTCGACAAGCCCATCTTCATTCTTCATCTTTGCTTTCTGATAAAATAATTAATATTCTCTTTTATTTTTTACAAGTTAGCCCTTGACTACAATCTCACCTGATGGTACGATGCGGTCTAAGATGAAAGCGGGCAAACTTGTTAGGAGGAGGATGTAAATCTACACCATTTTTCGGTTTACACACGACATCGTACCGGAACGCTAAATCGCTTGCAGGTACGTCTTTTGCCGGTAGGGTTGTAACTAGCCACGGCCGAATCCCCCAACCAGCCAAAGTTATTAGTTAGAGTATTTTTGCAGCATTGCTAAGTGATAGTATACGAGGACGGCTATGTTTATTTTACGTAAAGTTTCTTCTTATTTCACACTAAAAGTAGAGGCAATATGCCGAAGAAAATCTAAAAGGTTTTCAAAACTCACACGCTTTTAGTTTGTCGGTGCTGTCGATGGAATATTGTTCGAAAATGCAGCAAAGGCTAAAAAAGAAAGCACATAATTGGACACCCCAACAATAGCTGCAGATATACAGGAGAGCAGACGGGATGCAAATAACAAAAATCAATACGATGAACGGCCGAACGCGGCGGTCCAGTATGAACAAAATTAACCATAGGTACCTACTCCACTCACATTCGTTGCTCTATAGTGTTATACTGCTAAAATTAAAATCGAATCAAGTGATAAAGAAAACCATCCATTTCGAATGGATTACAAAACAATCAGTTATTTAAAAAAATGCCAGGAAATCAAATGATTAATCAGATATATATTAATAGAACAATGGTGTCGTTTCAAACGGAATATTTTTGTATTTAATAACAAAAGTTAATTATTTAAAAAAAATACAACGAGTATGTAGCTAAGCTACGAGTACATTTCATTTTAAAATTACAAAAGCCAGTATATCCTGATTAAGTGCCAATCCAAACAAACCAGATAAAACTATATAACTCATTTTAAATTAATTAAAGCATTGCGTGGAAAAAATAACTGATGAAATAGCAACCCACAGAACCAGAAACAAAAACCAAACCAAATACAATATACATCGAAGCGCAAACTAGAGAAATAAGGAAAACAGATAAACTTCAGAAACAAAAAATCGTTCTTAAAGTAAAATATATCTCAGTTATTACTTATTACATTTCGCTATACAGCTGACAACATCGTTACGATGTAGATGGAGCAGACTAAAGCTAATGCGTATAGTTTCAAACTTTTATCAATTTTGGCAATACGACCAAAAGAACTGGCAAAGTCTGATGTTTTCAAGTGAATCTCTTCGGATATTAAGATTGAAATGGATATAAAAAAAAATCTCAGTGTCATATAAATTCAAAATCAGTTCGATGTAGACTTTTCAAACAAGATGATGAAACAAAGTCGAATAGAATTGTTGTGTGAAAGACTACTTGGTAAGCGTAATTTCTCCGCAACTACGAGTAAGGTCTTGCCCTTCGTGCAAGACAAAGGTTCTGGGTTCGATCCCCGGCTGGACCGATTGAGATTTCTTAATTAGTCTGGTGGTGAGCCAAAACCAGGTTTGGCTGGTGGAAGGCTTCAGCCGTGGTTAGTTAGCCCTACCGACAAAGACGTACCGCCAAGCGATTTAGCGTTCCGGTACGATGTCTTGTAGAAACCGAAAGTGCTGTGGATTTTCATTCTCCTCCTAACAATTTAGCCCGCTTCCATCTTAGATAGCATCATCACTTACCACCAGGTGATATTGTTGTCAAGGACTAACATGTAAAGAATATTAAAAAAAATAGTTATTAATATTAATGGATATAGAAAAAAAACTCAATCTATATTAATACTAGCGGACTCCCGCGACTTCGTCCGCGTAAATTTTGATGTCAACTTTTCTACTGCCCCTACCCTACCCTGCCCCTAACCTACCACTACCCCAACCCTACCCTACCCAACCCCTACATCTACCCTACCCCTACCCTACCCTACCTTACCCCTACCTCCACCCTACCCCTACCCTACCCCAAACCTACCCCTACCCTACCCCTACCCTACCCCTACCTTACCTACACCCTACCCCCTTCCTACCCCTACCCTCCCCGTACCCTATCCCTTTCTTACCCCTATCCCACCCGTACCCCTATCTCACGCCTATCCTACCCCTACCCTACCACTTCCCTAACCTACCCTACCACTACCCTACCTCTACCCCTACCCTACCACTACCCTAAACCCGGCCCTAAACCTACCCTACCCCTACACTACCCCTACGCTTCCCTACCCGTACCCTACCCAACCCTGTAACTTCTCTATTTGACTCCTACCCTTAGCAAAATCGGTCCAGTCCTTCGAGAGTGGTGGTATGACCAAGAGAAATAGAGACTTCTATGCTAATAATATAAAGAGGTAAAGTTCGTGTGGTTGTAGGAGGTAATCTCTGGATCTACTGGACCGATTTGGAAAATTGTTTTACCAATAGAAAGCTACGTTATTTGCGAGTGTCATAGGCTATGTTTGATCCCCATATTCACACGGAAACGGGAACTACGTAAATGAAAGCGCCGTGCGTCATATAGCGGAATTTCTGCGTCTTTTAGATATTTTGTATTATCTCCGAAACTATTTAAGTAATTAACATACTGTAAAGGGCAAATCTTATCTCCATAATATCCTTGTGATTATTAAATAATTTATTTTAATAAGGATTAAAGTTTAGTTGTATAAATAATGACGTAAACCTAAGTATATAAAATTAATAATTTTTAAAACACAAAAGGTACTATATCTGCTAATATATAGAAGATAGATATATGGTGTCGCGGACTTTTTAGTAGAACTTTTCAAGATACATAAAGTTTCCATACATTAATTTCAATTTTACACAATAGTTAAGGCAGCGCATGCGAATAAGTCTGTTTAAGAATATAATGATAACTCGGCTAATATATATGATACATACAGGAAGAAATTTTTTTTAGTGCGGATATTTTTATATTTTGTACATAAACAAAATTTAATGATCACGTATTTTTTCTTTTTTTTTTTAATTCAAAAATAACAAAATTATCGTTAGCTAAAGTTATTTACTTTTGAACAGAATTTTAGGGTCACCCTATTGTGCGTTTATTTTATTTTCGTTTGATACCTAAAGGACGTCACCAGATCACTTTTAAGCTGAATATATCTTGTTTAGTAATAATATGTACATTATTTTGTTATTTTAGAGACATAAATTAAAAAAAAAAATTACATTAAATGTATCGAACTGTTTGTAGATTTATATTCTATTAATGATACAGAACCACGAAAAAAAATATCCGCACTAAAGACCGAATCACCCTGTATATAAAATATAGCCTATAGCACTCCCTGATAATGTAGCATTCTACTGGTGAAAGAATTTTTAAAATCGGACCAGTAGTTCCGAAGATTACCCCATTTAAAAAATGTGACAAACTTACAAACTTACAAACTTTACCTCTTTATAATATTAGTATAGAAGTATAGATTATAAAAAGGTAATAACAAAACAGGCTAATTCGAGGATTTTGATTTTTTTTTACCACTAAAAGGTCACGTTTTCACCAGGGAACGGGAACTACGCGGGTGAAACCGCGGGGCGTCAGCTAGTGTAATATAAATTCAAATAAAATTAGTTCGATGTGGTCTCTTCAAACAAGATTATGAAACGAAGTCGAGTCGTATTGAGTAGGTAGACTTGGTAAACGTCCTTTCTCCACAACTAAGGTCTGGCTCTAGATAGCTAGTTATTAACCCGTCTGCGTCCCTAAACGGATGTCAGATGATCTATTGTCTATTGCGAATATGTCTGTCCGTCTGGGAATTCTGTCCGCGCAAACGTTGTATCTCAAATACCTTGTAATTTGTAAATCATACCGCTTTTGGACGTATATGCTCTTTGTTGCATTGTAATTTTCCGTCCATTGTCTAACGAAATAGCTATTTCTGTTTTGTAAGTTAATAAACAACTTAAAATGCGTGATTTTAGCTTAAATAACTATAGTAGATAAGTCTTCAGAAGATTTTTTTATTAATTTTCTGTGTTCGAATATAATAGTGTGTGTGTTAATTTTAAGTTTTACCATTCCGATATTTCAATATTTTTGGCATTTCCTCAATTTTTGGGATTCAAATAATTTTGCATAATTTTAACAGCAATAACAAAATTCAAGAAAACTAGCGGACGCCCGCGACTTCGTCCGCCCTTTGACTTTTATAATCCGGCCCTTTCGAAAATTTGTCCTTAATCGATATCTACTAACTATAACCTACCTCCCTGCCAAATTCCATCTTAGTAAGTCAAGCGATTCTCGATATTTTGTGATGTGATTGGATTACCTTTCGCTTTTATATATTAAGAATAAAGAAAATAAATAAAGTATATTACCAAATTCAAAAACATCAAAAACCTATTGCCCTAATCTACTTATTCAATGTTCTAGATTCCATCTCGAAATAATAGCATCACTGTTATTTTATTTTATGGAGAGTTATGTATTATGTACGTAGCCTAAGTGTTTGAAAGAATGAGTCTACGAGAATCTTGACCTAGTGAAGAAACGCCTCAGGTCACAAGCACTTCATATCAGGTATACTAGACATAACTCTACCATAGCGATCGTTACTTCCTCATAGTATATTAAATTGTCACATGCCATTGGTTAGTCTGGCAAAATATGGCTTCGAATAATGACGGCCTGCGCTTGAATCCTAGATCTCGCTATGAAATATTCTATGATAGTTATCGCTATTGACTCTAACATTATCAGCCTAAGCCACCCTAAGCCTAAGCTTACGTGGAGCTAAAGCTTTAACTAGAACTTGCGAGCTTAGGCTCATCGCAATAGCATGAGGAGTCAAAGCTCCAAATCGCGTCTTCTATAACGCTAACCACCCACCATCCAATAAACCTACATGTCTACAGTGCATCCGATCAAACTGATCATGTGTTGGTCGCGATGTGCATGACATCATACAGATCACGACCAACACACGATCAGTCCTCACATTCTGTAAAGTTACATCGCTGCGACATCGTTGGTTTCCATGGAAACTTCGTTGTTTGTGACATTTTATTTTTGACATCTCATAGAGTTAAAGTTCAAGTTCTAATAAAATATGTTATAGGCGAATATTACATCGTCGAGTATAAAATAGCAGAATCACATCCCAGTTTTATTGGATGTCAAGCCGTTAGCGCAACAGGCATGTTAGCTTATTGGTGGGGTTTACAGGTACGGGTGCTTGGCCATAATAATCTAGTCTAATCTCTTCTTCTTAATCGTTCACTCTTGGTAGTGTGGTCGTGGTTGCAGCGATGAGTGACGCCTTCTGTGCAATGCTCCTCCACTTTATCCTTCTCCCACGGATGATTGTGTAGCCTTAACTAAATCCGTCCAGCGGGTTGCAGATCGGCCTCTGGATCTTTTGCCTTCGACTTGGCCCTGCACTACCAACCGCTTAATTGAATAATGATTTCTGGAGATGTGGCCAAAGAACTTTAAAACCAGTTAAAGCACAGTCGAAGAAAGACTTTATTTTATCTTTAGTTCTTTGAGAATGGAAATGTTCTGAACGCTGTCCAAGAAATCCTCAACAAACGTCTCCAACACCACATCTCCAGTGCATCAATATTGCGAAGGTCTTGTAGACCTTCACACGTTGACCACGCTTCATCTAATCTAATCTATTTAAAAACACCATAGTTAAAGTACAATTTTACAACAATAATATTGCTATACTACACTGGCCTTTCATGTAAACATTAAACACAAGGTTCTAGTTGTTTACAGGTACGTAGGCGATATAAAAATGTCTTCGCACAACAACAAACAGCTGTCTAGACAGAGACACTACAGACACGAGCAACTTCGTTTGTCGAAACAAAGACAATCTTAGAACTTGCAGCCTCATTACCGCTACACTAGTATCTGAGCTACTCTAGGTGTTTTAATGTAGCTTTTTTAGCTATTAGCATAGTGGACACAGTTAGGGTTAGATTTTTATCTTAAGGGCGAAAGTTTGTGTTTATGTGCGTGTGTGTATAAGTATGTTTGTTCCTTCTTTACGCTGAGACTACTAAAACGATTTGGCTGAAATTTTCAATGGAAATTACTCTAGATTAACACATAAGCTACTTTACATCCCGGAAAACTCCATGGTTCATCCATTCGTGAAAAGCCGCGGGCGTCTGCTAGTCTCTTTATAATTTTGACGGCCTCCGTGGCGCAGTACTACAAAAAATTCTTGAAAGAAAGATATACCCGTCGTTATCAACCCATGTTCAGCTCACTGTTGAGCTCGAGTCTCCTCTCAGAATGAGAGGGGTTAGGCCTTAGTCCACCACGCTGGCCCAATGCGGATTGGCAGACTTCATACACGCAGAGAATTAAGAAAATTCTCTGGTATGCAGGTTTCCTCACGATGTTTTCCTTTGCCGTTTGAGACACGTGACATTTAATTTATAAAAATGCACACAACAGAAAAGTTGGAGGTGCATGCCCCGGACCGGATTCGAACCCACACTATTCGGAATCGGAGGCAGGGGCCATATTTACTGGGCTATCACGGCTCAATATACACAATACCAGATTTACTTGCTGCATATTCAGAAGGTTACGAGTAAGTAAACTTATTTGAGTAAAGTACATTTTGATCCGAAGATAGAAGACGGAATCTAAAATGAGATATGGGGAGTTTATAGAAGCGTATTATCTTCGCTGCATTGTGCATTAGGAACGCAAAACCACTGGCTTCTATGTGACTGGAAATGTAAAGGGTAGCTAAAGCGTCTAGCATGCTCGTATGCGAACTTAAAAATACCTTTCGTTCATTAGATTAATACGAAAAATGCTGTTAATCTATATATATATAAAAATGAATTACTGTTCGTTAGTCTCGCTAAAACTCGAGAACGGCTGAACGGATTTATCTTATCTTGGTCTTCAAATGTTCGTGGAGGTATAGGGAAGGTTTAAAAGGTGAGAAAAATTAGAATAATTGCCGGGAAAACCATAAAAACAACCCTTTTCTATTTCCCATACAAACGTTTAAGAGTCAAGGGGTAGGTTATGGTAGGGGTAGAGTAGTGTAGAGTAGGGATAGAGAAGAAGTGCACATAAGTCAAAGCGAAGCTTGACTGGGTCCACTAGTAATTAATAATTTTTCTGGTGCTAGGCATACGCCATTGATACTTACCACCCTACCGGTCAGTTTTGGTTCAGGTACGATGTTCCGTGGAAACTGTCAGTGGTATGGTTAAAATAAACTTGTACCTCTTCGAACTTTGACTGCATCATCTCTTAACATCAGATGAGATTACAGTCAAAGGCTGATCAGTGGCGTAGCAAGGCGTGGGCGAAGTGGGCAATTTTATTGTATTATTGATACCGTTATCAATCCATATTCGGCTCACTGCTAAGCTCGAATTTCCTTTTAGAATGAGAGGAGTTAGGCCAATAGTCCACCTGTAGTCCACTAGTACCACGCTGGCCCAATGCGGATTGGCAGACTTCACTCACGCAGGTTTCTTCACGATGTTTTCCTTCACCGTTTGAGACACGTGATATTTAATTTCTTAAAATGCAACTCAAAAGTTGATGCATTCGGATTCGAACCCACACCCTCCGAAGGC
The DNA here is from genome assembly GCF_947172395.1 of Bicyclus anynana. Lineage (NCBI taxonomy): Eukaryota > Metazoa > Arthropoda > Insecta > Lepidoptera > Nymphalidae > Bicyclus > Bicyclus anynana. The sequence goes on along the minus strand of NC_069097.1, from coordinate 7,268,459 downwards.
AGAGGTCATATCCACTGGGCTCATTATTATATAAATGGTTTTAATTAATGTAGCACTACATAAAATATCTAAAGGAGAAATTCTAGTTTCTTTGAGGTATACTCATGTAAACAAAAAAAAAACCATAAAATTCGGACAAATGAGAACCTGCTCTACTTTTTCGTCGGTTAAAAAAGGGCCTCGCAGGTGCGTTATTGCCCACACCTACATTTGTACACGCTACGCCAATACACACGTGTTTTAATGTAAAATTAGCCCCAATTTTACATTAAAACACGTGTGTATTGTCTTATGTGTTCTGAGCTAGATCTAGTGACTAATACACTGGAAAGTATCCCTGTTTATCTCACAAGCCTTCTAATTGTGGTAATCAAAATCACTGCCTTGGATAGAGTATGCCAGGTCTGTCACTGCATCAATAGGCCGTCAACCGATGATTGGTTCATATGGTGGAACTGATACGAATAGGCATGCAACTATAACCCCGTTAATTGCGAGACGGGTACAGTCACCGTTTCGCTACAACTGTAGCCCAATTTGATGGACACTGTACCAGTTTCACGAAATTCACGGGTAAAAGGTTTTTGGAGCAATAAATCGATTGGCAACTTCATTGGTGGAAAATTCGCTATCTCCGTTTGTGACTGACGTCCCATTTCAGGACATCAAAGGATTTTGTTTTCCATTAAAGTTTAATTTAGCTTAATTTTCAACTATTAGAATTAGTTTATTATGAAGATCGAGATGACATTCGGGAACCGTCGGAGAGTGTAAGGGAACCTTCACTCCTTTCTCAACGAGCGCTGCGAGCGGCTGCACGAGCCGCCGCGTTGCAAGAACTAGCTCATGACTAAAGGCTCCGTATGAACTCGAAACTAGTTGGGCATACTCTGACGTTGTACCATATGAGTTTAAGCCGTGATTCATAATAAATTAACATGAATAGATACTCCTCACAATAGATTAAATTCTAAAATACAAATTATAATGGTACTTAAATAGCCACATAGTAATTGAAACGCGAACTTTGTACAAATCATCTTTTACTAGCTAAAAACAATAACCTATTTAAGTCTGACAAGCTGTTGATTATCAAAATTTTATTGACCTAAACTATTCCCCAAACAAACGAAAAAATCCCTATAGCTTTATGTTTAAGTATACTAGCTACTAGTAGACTACTAGCGGACGTCCGCGACTTCGTCCGCGTGAAAGTCGATGTAAACTTTCAATTATCCCTACCCTACACCTACCCTACCCCTACCCTATCCCTAATTATCTTTGCTATAAACCTCACGGAGCCCTAGACCTTTCCAACAAATGCAAAACCTTTGAAATCGGTTCGTGCGTTCTGGAGTTATAGCGTCAGGAAGGAAAACCCGACTTATTTTTATATAGACTACTAGCGGACGCCCGCGACTTCGTCTGCGTAAAATTCGATGTCAATTTTACTACTACCCCCTAACCTAACCTAACCTACCCTACCCCTACCATACCCCTACCCTATCACTACCCCAACCCTACCACTGCCCCAACCCTACCCCTACCCTACCCCTACCTTACCTATACCCTACCCCAATCCTACCCGTACCCTCCCCGTACCCTATCCCTTTCCTACCCCTATCCCACCCGTACCCCTATCTCACGCCTATCCTACCCCTACCCTGCCACTTCCCTATCCTACCCGTACCTCTACCCTACCACTACCCTACCTCTACCCCGACCCTACCACTACCCTAAACCCGGCCCTAAACCTACCCTACCCCTACACTACCCCTACGCTTCCCTACCCGTACCCTAACCTACCCTGTAACTTCTCTATCTTACTCCTACCCTTAGCAAAATCGGTCCAGTCCTTCGAGAGTGGTGGTATGACCAAGAGAAATAGAGACTTCTATGCTAATAATATAAAGAGGTAAAGTTCGTGTGGTTGTAGGAGGTAATCTCTGGATCTACTGGACCGATTTGGAAAATTGTTTTACCAATAGAAAGCTACGTTATTTGCGAGTGTCCAAGGCTATGTTTGATCCCCATATTCACACGGGAACGGGAACTACGTAAATGAAAGCGCCGGGCGTCATATAGTGGAATTTCTGCGTCTTTTAGAAATTTTGTATTATCTCCGAAACTATTTAAGTAATTAACATACTTTAAAGGGCAAATCTTATCTCCATAATACCCTTGTGATTATTAAATAATTTATTTTAATAAGGATTAAAGTTTAGTTGTATAAATAATGACGTAAACCTAAGTATATAAAATTAATAATTTTTACAACACAAAAGGCCTTTTTTCTTCTATATATCAGCTAATATATAGAAGATAGATATATGGTGTCGCGGACTTTTTTGTAGAACTTTTAAAGATACATAAAGTCTCCATATATTAATTTCAATTTTACACAATAGTTAAGGCAGCGCATGCGAATAAGTCTGTATAAGAGGATTTTCAGTCCGACCTGTATGACAAAAACTGTGATAACTCGGCTAATATATATGATACCAATATAAAATATAACCTATAGCACTCCCCGATAATGTAGCATTCTACTGGTGAAAGAATTTTTAAAATCGGACCAGTAGTTCCGAAGATTACCCCATTTAAAAAATGTGACAAACTTACAAACTTTACCTCTTTATAATATTAGTATAGACTACGTATGCATATCTTTTACAAAATTAAGTTAACACAAAACACTATAATTACACTTACTAAGTTTTAATTAATTTATATACACAACAATCGAAATAATACCATAAAACGAAATAATAACTAATTACACGAAATACGTATGACGAAAGTCGAAAGTCGAAACGAAACGAATAAAATAAAATTACAAATTATTTATTTGAATTTAAAGTTTAAACCTGATTACCTGAACCTGGTCCTGAACCTAAACAAAGAAAGTACGACGTATCTAAACTATAAATTAAAACTTAAAGTATGTCAGATGTCTCTAATCTCTAATCTCTATTTCTAAATCTAAAAAGCAAATACGTAAATAGACGAGTCAGACAAACAGTACCTAGCTAACTTTAACTACCTACGTGGTACGTGGCTACGTGCCTAGAAGTAAAACATATTCAGTAACAATTAACATCGACTTGCCAAAATCTAAGTAAATTTTTCACCACCAACACCAACAATCAATCAATTTCGATCATCATGTAGTCGGCATAAATCTCCCTAGCGCCGTACAAAAATATGGTGTTTTTGCTCAACGCCATCTATTGGTAAATGGATAAAACGCCTACATAGAGTTTAGTAACCAAAAATGCTGATCCCTATAAAATACGTAGAAACCTATAGAGGAAGGTTCAACTTAATTTGGCGGTTGGCGCTTAAACATAAGCGGCATTCCGCCTTTTAGAAATTTTGTATTATCTCCGAAACTATTTAACTAATTAACATACTATAAAGGGCAAATCTTATCTCCATAACATCCTTGTGATTATTAAATAATTTATTTTGATAAGGATTTAAGTTAAGTAGCATAAATAATGACGCAAACCTAAGTATATAAAATTTATAATTTTTAAAACACAAAAGGTACTATATCTGCTAATGTATAGAAGATAGGTATATGGTGTCGCGGACTTTTTTGTAGAACTTTTAAAGATACATAAAGCCTCCATACATTAATTTCAATTTTACACAATGGTTAAGGCAGCGCATGCGAATAAGTCTGCCTGAGAGGATTTTCGGTCCGACCTGTATGACAAAAACTGTGATAACTCGGCTAATATATATGATACCAATATAAAATATAGCCTATAGCACTCCCCGATAATGTAGCATTCTACTGGTGAAAGAATTTTTAAAATCGGACCAGTAGTTCCGAAGATTACCCCATTTAAAAAATGTGACAAACTTACAAACTTACAAACTTTACCTCTTTATAATATTAGTATAGATATATAGATTAAAACAAATGTGGCAACACAGCACTGTGGTAAAATCTGGGTTAATATCTCAAGAAGGTACTGAAGCTGTGAACTTATTGACCCAGAACGTGAAGCGAATATCCACTTAAAGCACCGATTATTGACACACTTACTTGTAGTTGTATGTAAAGGCGTATCTTTATTGTACCTTTTCTCTAAAAAACGGACAAGTATGAGTTGGACTCGCACAACAAGAGTTCCGTACGTAGGATCATTATAAATCGTTTAGGAAACGAATTGCGCAGTTTTGCCAAACTTTTCCCCAAATTCAGCTTCAAACACTCAAAAAATTAACGATTTATAATAAAAAACTTTAACCCTTTATAACCTTTTAGAGGTACTCTGGTTTTAAGTTACATTTGTAAAAATTGGTTTGTGTAACTAAAAGACTTAGAAACTTTCAACCCCTGTTTGTCCCCCTTCTGATTTTTCTCGACTAAAAGTATCTTATAGCCTTTTTCATATTATGGTCTCCAATCGTGCCAAGTTTCATTTGAATTCATTCATTAGTTTCAGCGTGATGCCCGGTCAAATAAATACGGACTGACAGACAGACAGACAAAAAATAAAATATGAAATATTTCTGGCGTCAGTTTATGCCCTCCAAGTATAATTTTCACCTGTACAAAATTTTACCTGTTTGATTATAAGTATAGATTTTTATAGTAATAACCAATTGATGAATCACCTGATGGTATTTGGAAAAACATGTCCTATTTTTATTTATTATAAGTAACATGTCCTATTTTTATTTATTGTAAGTGATGATGCAGTCTAAGATGGAAGCGGGCTAATTTGTTAGGAGAAGGATGAAAATCCACTCCCTAAACGCTAGGAACGCTTAATCGCTTGGCGATACGTCTTTGTCGGTAGGGTGGTAACTAACCGCGGCCGAAGCCTTTTTTTTTTTTTTTTTTTTATTCTTTACAAGTTAGCCCTTGACTACAATCTCACCTGATGGTAAGTGATGATGCAGTCTAAGATGGAAGCGAGCTAACTTGTTAGGAGGAGGATGAAATTCCACACCCCTTTCGGTTTCTACACGGCATCGTGCCGGAACGCTAAATCGCTTGGCGGTACGTCTTTACCGGTAGGGTGGTAACTAGCCATGGCCGAAGCCTCCCACCAGCCAGACCTGGACAAATTAAGAAAATCTCAATCTGCCCAGCCGGGATCGAACCCAGGACCTCCGTCTTGTAAATCCACCGCGCATACCACTGCGCCACGAAGGACGAAGGACGAAGCCTCCTACCAGCCAAAAATGGCCCACCCTTGTTTTTTTTATACTCAGTTCATTATTATTATAATTTAATAAACACATAATAAAAAAGGTAATTTTGTAATAAGAAATATAATTCCTTATAGCAATATCTGAAAAACAACCCTTGGATACATGTATTAAAATGCAGGATAGTACAAAATGAAAAAGGTGAACATAATAATATACACGTGGAAAAAGGAGTATTTTAATTTTGAATCCACTAATTTATAGCCATGTAATATTTGGTTCAGACTAATAGGTATTTGCATACAATTAACGAAAATGGAAATGCATTTTCATCTCTCGTCTGTATGTAAATTTGCTGCCCAAACCTAACTATATTAGTGATAGCAAAAGTTAATTCATATAAATAATAAGTAAGTATACATTTTACAGTTGGTTTTTATTAATTAGGTAATGTGGTTTCATCACTTTAATATTCGCTCTTGTGAATTACAGGGTACTAACCAAAGTTTTATTTATGGTTTTAGAATGTTTTTTTTGTGTACTTTGATTTATTATTTAACAACCAAAACCATTGCCTAAAAATAGAGTAAACATTTCACAGGACTTGCAAGGAACACGTCCACCGTGTTTACCAAGACATAATGAGTCCAAACTCAATGATCGTAGTTCTTTTAGTTTAGGAGTTCCCTTGGCCACCTTCCGCCTGTATAATCAGATCATCCAATGTACCATATTATTTACTTGTCACCGAACATTCAGAAGTATAACAAGAATTAAATACAACTTAGCTTTAACTCTTCTTCTAATTTAATTTCCAAGAATTGACCCACATATACTAAAGGGTAGGTACACAGAAATACAGGGCAAGTTTAATAAAAGCATGTAAAATACTGTTGACGTAACATTCGTAGCACCGAAAGTGGGCCATTTAAGCCACTTGTCTAACTCTGAAAACCCTCAAAAACGAATTCAAAGACACGTGAAAAAAAATTGAAATTCACGAGGCAACCTTTTCGAATTCACTGATTTTAAAAGGCTCTCAAATGTAGAATCACGTCAAAACTTCAAGTGCGCCCCACTTTACGCCTGCTGTATTCACAGGCATAAATAACTAGTTTCTGGTTTTCAATAGTTTTTGAATGAGTTATAGCCCTCTATTATTATTTTTTGGTGGATTTACTATGCGCAAAGGCTTACAAAGCCAGTAAGACTTTATTTTTTGGTGGATTTACTATTTCAATAAGGCTTACAAAACTGGTAAGGCTTTATTGCAACGAGAGACCTATCCTATATCGATTTCTTTTATATGTGTAGTAGATGACTACAATTACATCGATTTCTATAAATCTTTGCTTCAAAACTGCTTTTGTTTTAACATGCGACTGCCAAATAAAGGTTGTTCTTCAAATGTACGTGTGTTAATAAAGTTGATAAACAAACGCGGCTGAAACCGCGTGGCATCTGCTAGTTAGGTAATACATATTTGTAGTAAGATACAGGTAGTAGGTATGTAGGAAAATTGTATATTCAAAAAAACATCATTACTCGCAAGAACAAACCTCAAAGCGTTCCCGTTAGCCTCGTGTTGACAAAGGCGAAGATAACGAGGCTATTCTAAAAAGTACGAGTAAAATCACACAATAAGCCATGATTATGAAAAACACAAGTTCTTGAAGATAAGATGAAAGGAGGCCGGTACTCGGATACCACAGACGTTTACCGCCTACACACTCGCGTGGGTGGAAATACTATTGGACTGAAGCCTGCGCAGTCAGACTTACTTCATTTTAAGTAGGCTGAATATTTGTCAGCCTATGCTTTTACAATAAGTGAGTACTGTAGCCAATTATGGAATTTGAACTGTGGCTTTGGGTTTGGAAGGTAGCAAGGGCTCTCAAGCAAGTTAAAGGCGTATTTTTTTAATTTGCGGCATAATATGTGAATTCGAACAGCGAATGTTACGCAAACAAGCGAACTATGGGCTTCATAAGAAGGTTCAGAGTCACACATCGGACGATGGAAAGCATTTGTGCATGATCAAATCAGAAATGAGGTGACCCGTAGAACAACCTAAGTCACGAACATAGCAGAGAAGCTGAAGTGGCAATGGGCAGGGCACATATTTCGAAGAACCAATGGACGTTCGGGTCCCAAGGTGCTGGAATGGCTGACAACCACTAGAAAGCGTAGTATTGGTTCACCACCCACCAGGTGGACTAACAACATCAAGCGATTAGCGAGTTGCAGTGAATCGATGCAAGCGTCTCAGTTTCGTGGTGTTTGGAAGTCCCTACAAAAGGCCTAAGTCCTGCAGTGGACGTCCATCTATGATTATGAATATGAAAAATCATGTCCTGTCATGTAAAACACCGGTATAGATCGATCAAAATTTTAGAATCTATAGCGAAGAGTTGCCACAAAGCTGATTCTGATTGAGTCTGGTGATTGAATATACGATTTCTGATGGTATCCTGTAGGAAACACTAAAAAACTATATTTATCCTTGGACAATTGAGGATGTGGTCCCCTGAAAGTAGAAAATTGCTAGCTTCCAATTCCAAAGCCACCACGATCCAAACTCTATAATTCTCCATCGTACTTACCTATGTGAGGAGAACTGGCTGATAAACTTTTAGCCTTTATAAAATGTGGTTTGTCTGGCTATGGCAGATTCTCGTTCTATGTGAGCTTATTATAATCAGTAAATTTGAATAACGATCCCCGATTTATCTTATAGATTCTATAAGGAGTAAAAAGACGAAGGAAGTTTTAATTAAACCACACAATGAATCCAGTCTGTTTTCCTAATCCTGAGATAAAGATACTAGTAGCTACCAAGTGATAAGCTTGCCATTTATTGTACTTCTTTCCTTCTCCTTTACTTGTTCTGAACTTATAATATCACTAGCGGACGCCCGCGACTTCGTCCGCGTAAAATTCGATGTCAACTTTACTACTAAAAATATAGATACAATGTAAAAAAATAGTAATCTACAATTTTTTTTACATTGTATCTGTATACTTACGTATTAAGAAATTGTTTCTTTATCATAATAAGGCTAGTTCATTAATAGCTTCTCTTCTCTTAATTGTAGAAGGGATTTAGGAATTCATAATTCGTAGATTATTAAGTGGTACGAGACAGTTGCATCAATAATGAAGAGAATTTGATACGTATGGTCATTGGTCATATTGATTTAAAAAGCATTGGTCTACACGTATAATATTGAATTTCATTGCATCTTTTGATTATGACTATTGTTTTTAGAGAGTATGTAAAACTGGCTTGTACTGAACCCATTCCTGTGTCCCACTTTGGAACCGGTAACGATTTTCGCTTACCGCTGAGCTTAAATTGGGGTCTTACAGAATACATAATAAATGGCGTGATAAAACCGCCGATTACTGCCTACTGGATTAATCTCTAAAGGAAACTATACTGTCATTTAAAATATGATGATGGTGGCGATGATACAATGATATGAGATGTAAATAATCCATTACACTTTAGCCTGTGTTAAGAAACAATTGAAGCCGTGGATATGACCTCTGCCTCCGATTCTGGAGGATGTGGGTTCGAATCCGTTCCGGGGCATGCATCTCCAAGTATTCAGTTTTGTAAATTTTATGAAATTAAATATTACGTGTCTCAAACGGTGACGGAAAAACATCGTGAAGGAACCTGCATACCAGAGAATTTTCTCAATTCTCTGCGTGTGTGAAGTCTGCCGATTCGCATTGGGTCAGCGTGGTGGACTATTGGCTTAACCCCAAGCCAAAACCACCGGTTTTATGTTCGCCCACCAAATCAGTCAGTCCCGGTTCAGTCAGTTAAGGTCTCAACCGGGGAAAAAAGGCCGAAATTGACCGTAAGGGTTCATTTACACGAGCGGCAACTCTACCGACGACCGCAGTCGACTGCAGTCGGCGACGTGTTGGCTGTAGCAGCAGCTGCCGCTCGTGTAAATGAAAACTAAGAGCTCTGCGTCATTAAGACACCATGGCGACGTCGCTGGCTACGTATCCAAGCAGTTAATATTGAAATGTATGGTACCTAACTCACTTGGCGATAGTTTGGCAACGTCGCCAAAATGGAAGCGTGGCCACGAGCTATATGTCTCTACGTGGCTTTTGGAAACTCTGGCGGCTTGGCGATGTTGCCACTATAATGTACACGTCACGGTAAACTGCACCTCGCTCACTCAGTCGCCAGTCAGCCGCCATTTTGGACGCTCGCTCGAAATATATTACAACCTAGTTGATGTTGTAAATAATGAGTTTCGATACTGAAAATTTTATAATAGAAATTCAAAACTGTCCTTGTATATGGGATAGTTCATCTAATGAGTATTCTGATCGTAACTTCGCATTTTCGTAAATCTTCATACAGTTTCAAAAAATACCACTTCGGTTTCGATCTTATTTAAAGGATGAATCCATAGTTTCTTTTTTTCTATTTTTCTACGACGTAGATAACAAAGAAGTGCGATTTCTTCTACGTCCATGCCAGAAGTAGCCAGGCCGGCGCCGCTGGCGACGTCGCCATGGCGTCTTAATGAGGCAGAGCTCTTACTGTAACATAGGCAATGGTTTCCCGCCTAACGTCAGAATAGCTGACGTATAGTGCAAACAAACACACCCAAAGAATGCCTACGTTGTGCCCAAACCGTGAATTCTCGCGATTATTTTTAAAACTCCGCAAACGTGCAATGAAATTTGCATTTATAAACTTTTAACCTATTCCGGCTTAGTGATATAACTCTTTAAATAGCATCCGACGTGGCTTACTTCCGTCCCGGTCCCGTGTTCCGCTTTTAAACCAGTAACGATTTTCGTTTAGCCTCAACTTGCTATTGGGCCTCACTAACTGCATGATAGATGAGGTCTATAATAAAACCATTCAAGCTGTATCTCGGTCGTTGCTCTGATATGGTATTTTTGTTTATGCTCTGTTACTGTGTGAATCTTGCATTGTCTATTTTATTCTTCTCTTATTTTTAAGCGTATTGTTATAGGCTGCTAGTTTACCTAGCAAAGGTTGTTTTACCTTAAAAATTACTAGCTGACGCCGTGCGGTTTCACCCGCGTGGTTCCCGTTCCCGTAAGAATATGGGGACAATATATCTAACACTGAAAGAATTTTTCAAATCGGACCAGTAGTTCCTGAGATTAGCGCGTTCGATCACTCAAACAAACAAACTCTTCAGCTTTATAATATTAGTATAGATTTACATAGAGATATGAAAAACCCACCTACTCCATATGCACACAAAATTTCATAAAAATCGCTTAAGCTGTAGATAATATAAACGATAATTGGCAATGACATTGCAATATGTTTTAAACTATTTTGTGAAATGATTATAACTAAGTAAAGTAGGCTCTTCCCAGACCAAGGCGCATTTAAAACCCTCGTAATGTTAATCTTAAGTTTTCGACTTTACTTAGGTACCTAGCTAAACGTAACGTGACGTTTTAAAAGTGCTTGTAAACTAAGCCTTATTCTGTACTTGAAATAAATTAATTCTAAATTTGAATTTGAACACAAACTGTTAGATAAACGAGTGCTGGTAAACTAAGCCATGGGTATTCTGTACTTGAAATAAATTAATTCTAAATTTGAATTTTAACAAACTGTTAGATGCGTCTAATGCGTACTTTAATCACATTAACATCAAGCAACGCTGAATCATTTCGCTTTAATTAGAACCGGAATCGCTGTACCGTTCGGACTTCGGACACATCGCGCAGTGCCGAATGCATACTGTTCCGAGAAACGGGGTGATTTAGAAGATGCCGTTGAGTGAATCAATGACCGGTTGACCGCCCAATGTACGGAGATCTCTCGATTTAAATGAACTTTTGATCTCTTTATTCTACTTACAATTATTAGGATGGGCCTGTAGCCATATGGCACGTCGATTCTCTTTCTACAAACGCTAACGCTTCGAAAACTAACAAAATGTATGGGAATGACAGACCCGACTACTTTATTACGTGACATTACTGGCCTATTCACTATTTTGGTCTTTATTATCAACCTATTAAAATAAACAACAAATCTATTGACTTAATGTAATCTACAATACTATGTGATATCCAGCATTTAAGCGCCGGATGACATGACAGATGACATTTTGTCAATTGATTTGTTGTTTATATTAATAAGTTGGTAATAATTAATAGCCTCAATAGCTCAACGGTAAGAGCGGTCGGGCTCATCACCGGGTGGTAGTTCGATCCCCGCCCCGTTGGTATATTGTCGTACCCAGTCTTAACACAGTCTTTCCCGACTAATTGGAGGGGAATGGGAATATTTGTCATATTTAAAAAGATATGGCAAATATTCTTTAAATAAAAAATAATAATAATAGTAATAAAGACCAAAACAGGAAATAGGCCACTGTCGATAGTGAATGTTATACACATACATTTTTAAATTTTCGAAGCGTTAGCGTTTGTAGAAAGAGAAACGTGTCACATGGCTACAGACCCTGAATCCGAAATTTCGGCCGTTCGTGTTCAAGCGCATACTGCTGACCTGCGGACATTATTTACAAATTCTTAAAACAAAAAACCCCACTGATTGAGTGGATAACCTTTGAGGATTCAGATCATGAGTACGTAGGTTTGGCTCCTGAGTAGGTCTATGAAATATTTTTTCATTCTTCCGCTAAATTCTCAGTCCGAAGATTAGGAAGTTTATAGTGTTAATCCCTGTGCCTCTGACAGCACGTAAAACAGTCGTTTCCGCTCATTATCGTTAAAAATCTCCTCTCATCTATGTAACTTTAATTTTTAAATTTCACTGTACTTATTTGTATTTCAAAGATATGTTGCATTTTACGATGCTGATACACAATATCTAGATAAATGTGTAATTGATTGTATTTACAAGCAATCGATTCGATTGCTAAGGTAGGTACCTACTTGTACCTAATCCAACCTAAGCGTGTTAATCTAATGCAAGATTAAGCAGCTTAAGTGATTAGAAAGTGATTAAGGGACGTAACGTATGAGTTAATTGTATGAAACTCCTATAAAATAGTATACATAATACTCACTTAAAGGAGGTATGTTTAGGCATTGCGACTGGGACCGGAAGTTCCGGGTTCGAGTTTTGGGTTGTGCTATGAAATATCGAGTTTTCTTTCTTACCAGAAATTAAAGGACCTGGTTGAGAAGTTGATGCAATTATATGCGTAAACTGATCTAGGATGCTGGAATAACGACTCCAGTATCGGTTGGTTTTCCCCCCACTAACAGTGGAATTCATAGACGTTGTGGAGGCGCCCCCAGGGGATCGTTCACCCGCTGAGTGTCGAATTTAAACTCTATGCATTTGAGAATTCGACACTCAGCGGGTGAATGGTCCCCTGGGGGTGCCCCTGCAACATCTATGAATTCCACTGTAAGTGGACTGACAACAAGTCGCAGTATGTTGCTGGATGCTGCCGCGTTTTTACCGTGTTATGTTTGGATACGCCTTTAGGTTGATGGACAGAAGGCGGCACTTCGTTCGTTGTTACTTACATGCTCTGTAAAGTGTTGCTCTATTATGTAAAGTCGATGGTTATCCACTTACTATCAGGTGGACTTGATACTAATTGCTTGGTCCGCTTATTATATCTATAAAAAAAGTTCATCAAAATATTTTACTACTATAGACTCTAAAGTTAGGGTCATTAAAAGTTTGTTTTTAAGCACGGAATTTGTCACCGAACGTTTCTATAATTCCGTGGAACGAGAAAGTACGTAAATAACTAAAGTTCACGATACTGATTGGCTTCCACCAATAGAATAATGACCTACTTGTTGGAGCGTGTTGTTAGCATGAATTCAACGTTGCTCTGAAATGTGTAAATAAAAATGTTCGAGACTCGGATTTATATTTATCTAGACGCCGTTTGTTCCTTAGTAGTTTACTGTTTAACATACTTTAATTATTATTATTAGCAAACTATGGACGACGGTATTTGAATCTAAATGATAGATAGATAGATAGATAGATATACTTTATTTGCACACCACAAAGACAAATACAAGTAAAATAATAACAAATTAGGCAGAGATCAGCATACAAAAGGCGGCCTTATCGCTAAGTAGCGATTTATTCCAGGCAACCTTCGGTTTAGGAAAACTTAAGAACATCAGCAGGTGGCGTAAAACAAAAATAACTATAGTATTAGTAATACACATACATACAAATAATTTACATCATAATACATAAACAATATTACACAAATACCTACAATAATGAATAAAATACATATCAAAATATACTAATAAATACATTCTATTGAAGAGAAATAATAGATACAGATCGTCTTTACTGCACCAGATAATGAGACTTTACGGCATTTTTAAAAATGATGATGATGACCACGAATGTTCTATTTAGTCGATAATTATTAGAAAGTTTAATAATATATAGTTTAATATACATGATAATTTTAGACAAAAATACATTTAGGTTATAGCTAGCTATTTCCCAGCAAGCAAGTTGAACCAAAAAAGCTCTTATCTGCGCACGTATGTACAGCTATAAACCAAAGTGTTAAACACGTGCTCCGTGTTTGCCCAGTACATTAAAAATGTGAACTTACTGAAAATATCGTACGCGACTGTAAACGAATCAACGAGTGCCAATGGTCACTCGACCCCACGTAGCTGTACTAACTCATTTGTGGTTGTAGCTACGTGGGGTCGAGTTAGCCCCACGTAATAAAAATTAGTTACTGTGCATAGTTCAACTTATAGGCAGCGTCTAATATTAAAGTCTACTTCTCAGAGCACGTATTGAGTAAAGTCCTATGGAGTTCCAATTCTTTCGCTGGCGGCGATGACAACGTAATCACACACCACCCTAAACATCAATGGAGTACACCGATACAGACCTACCACAGTCAATACGTGCCTTAGTTATACAAATTCAATAAGTAAAACATTTGTACTAGGCACTAATTTCTTCACTACTTATAAGACGTGAATATATGTATCATTTTATAGACATGAAATCTACAGTGTGCGGCATCTAGCTAAATACATGTCCGTGTTTAGAATGCTTTCTTGGCCCACTTTTGCCGGTTCGTCGGCCATTTTCGCGTTTATTTCATGAACGGATTCCTCAACGATATCGCAGGTGAAGTTGGCTTGGAGCGCCGGTTTCAGACTCCAGGATATATTTATAGGAAAATTGATTTTGTATTCCAGCATTCGGTGCCCCGGGAAATATATCTGCATTTCATACGAGTAAATATTGCAGGTGAAGTTTATTGGAATTTATAAAAATAGTATTGTCTAGCAAGTGGGACTAGGAGTCTCAAAGCTGAAGTAGCAATGGGCAGGGCACATAGTTCGAAGGACCGTTGGTCGTAGGGTGTTGGAATGAGGAGTCGCTATTCAAACACTACAAAATTGCAGTGTTGGTATATCGCCTGCTAGGTGGAAGGACAAGAGTCGCTCGAGCTTGACATAGGACTTATGTCTTCTAGCAGTGGACGCCCGTCGGCTAATGATGATGTGATATACCGGGATAGAATAGTGATCTAAAGTATACAGATAATGTACCGTAGAAACCACGTTTTTTTTTTATTCTTTACAAGTTAGCCCTGGACTACAATCTCACCTGATGGTAAGTGAAGATGCAATCTAAGATGAAAGCGGACTAACTATATAGTTAGGAGGAGGATGAAAATCCACACCCCTTTCGGTTTCTACACGACATCGTACCGGAACGCTAAATGGCTTGGCGGTACGTCTTTGTCGGTAGGGTGGTAACTAGCCACGGCCGAAGCCTCCCACTAGCCAGATCTGGACCAATTAAGATAACCTTAATCGGTCCAGCCGGGGATCGAACCCAGGACCTCCGTATTGTAAATCCACCGCGCATACCACTACGTCACGGAGGCCGTCAAAGTCACGTGTCGGAATAATATAATTAAAGATAAACCTAAAAACATAAAAGAAGAGAAGGGAACATAAAAACCAATAATCAAATTATCCGCCTTTCTAACCGATCGCTGTACTTATTCTCCGAAACTAATAAAAGGATTTTCATGAGTATATTACAAAAAGATAAGGAATGAGAGTAGACAAAGACATGGTCATTAATGGTCTTATAACGAGAATTTGAGTTGTAAAATTTCTGCCATCACTTAATTATCTATATATCATAGATATTTTATTATAATAAACCACCAGATGCTATCAGAAGATAACCAGATGCCATCAGAAGATAACATCAGGTAATCACTGATATTTGATGGTATCCTAAACCTACAGCTACTGTTCAGAATACCAACGCCAGATAATGTTATCTCTAAAATAGGTACTTAAAGATCAAATCTTTAAGATCATTATCTTATGTATGACTAACTTACTTTAAATAGATAAGTAATTATCACAGATATACGTAAATTAGAAGGTTTTTACATAAGATATACGCTCAAAAATTAGCACGTGTAACATACATACACACTGGAATAATCTTAATATGCTTAGTATACGAAAGAAATGAGGAGATCCGCATAAGAACCTAAGTCACCGACAAAGCTAAACGAGTCGCGAAGCTGAAGTGGCAATGGGCGGGGCACATAGTTCAAACAGCCGATGGACGCTGGGGTCCCAAGGTGCTGGAATGGCGACCCGCACTACAAAGCGCAGTGTTGGTGGCGACCCCCCACCAGATGGACTGACGACATCAAGCGAGTCGCAAGGATGCAGGCGGCTCAGGATCGTGATATTTCGAAGTCCCTACTCCCTACAAAAGACCCATGTCCTCCAGTGGACGTCCATCGGCTGATATGATAATGTTATGAAAGAAACTGACGTGCCAAAAGTGCTTGTAAACTGAGCCTACTTGAAATAAATGATTTTTGATTTTGATTTTGATTTTTGAAAATCTCGAGTATCATTTTACATCATGATTCTATGTCGAGTTTAGTGTAAGCAAAGCCAAATCGTGGCCTTGCCATTAATGGACTCAGACTCAGTAGAGGTTGCGATTCCCAGACTTACCTAATTTAATGAAGGTTGAAACTTTGGTAGTATATGCTCCTATCATAGGTAAATATGGCAGCCAATTATAGAGTTTGCACCGTGGTGGCTTTGGAAGGTAGTAGGTTTCAAGGGTCCAGATCCTCAATTGTCCAAGTATACATCGTAATTTTTTGATATTTTCTACGGAATATCATAAGGAATCATGTCCCTTCTCACCAGACCCTTAACTTCGTGGCAACCCTTCCCGAAAGACCCTTGAAGTTTGATCTTTTACGGTGTTTTTGGAACTGCCTCGAAGCTAAGTAACTGCAGGAGTCATGATTTCTCACATTGTTCTCCTTCTTCTGTTAGTGCCATTTCCTATCGGAGGTTAGCAATCTTTAAGGCCATTTTAATAATTTTAGTTCATTCACTGCTGCCCGAAACAGTGATCTGGTACGCATATTGAAACCATTGACATAAGTTATTGAGCCAAGTTTTACGTCTACGACCAGACCTTCGTTTTGCCTTTCCCTGGTTAATGAGTTGGAGCACGTCATATTTGGAGTTTGTTTTATATGACCCAGGTATTTGAGCTTCCTCCTTTGAACTTGCTGCAGGACCACACACATTAAAAAAAATCGGGAAGTACGTACTGTTTACGACCAGACCTTCGTTTTGCCTTTATCTTTCTTTAATAAGCCGAAGCAGATCATATTTGGAGTTTTGTTTTATATGACACAGGTATTTGCGCTTCGTCCTTTGAACCTGCTGCAGGACACAGGCACACACATTTTAAAAAATCGGGAATATGTGAATAACAACTCGTGGCCATGAGAATAGTCTGAAAAAGGCTAGAATCTAGAGCCGTTACGTCAGTTAAAAAGATGTCCGTATGAATCGAGATGCGCTAAATAGGGAAGGTCGCAACTGGCGCCTTGCTCGGCGCCGGCACGTCGCCCTAGCACGGGAATGTTAAAGATATAGGGACAAAACAGCTATGATATTATGTCGTCGACCCATGTCCCATGGCGTAATGTGGGGATCGATACGCGCTTATTGAGTTATTGTTGTGCTTATTGGATTTATTTAAGTTACGTATTTTTTCATCAGAATATTTGCCATATCGTTTAAAACTGTAAATCATTATTTTCAACCCATATTCGGCTCACTGCTGAGCTCGAGTCTCCTCTCAGAATGAGAGGGGTTAGGCCAATAGTCCGCCACGCTGGCCCAATGCGGATTGGCAGACTTCACATACGCAGAGAATGATAAAAATTCTCTGGAGTGCAGGTTTCCTCACGATGTTTTTTCTTCACCGTTTGAGACACGTGATATTTAATATCTTAATATTATTGTTTAAATATGACCAATAAAGCCTGCAATTACTCGAAATAGAGTGAGTTAGTGATGGGTATACAATAGTTTTCACATAGTATTTAAGAAATAAATATCACGGGTCTCAAACGGTGAAGAAAAAACATCATGATGAAACCTGCATACCTGAGAATTTTATTTATTCTCTATGTGTGTGAAGTCTACCAATCCGCATTGTGGGCTACTACAGTTCGTTTCATGTAGGATGGTGCAGATGACAGTTCGTTTCACTCTTGACATTTTGTCGCGATTCACGATAATAGTACGTATTATGAACATCATACCACTGTCAATGGCGACTGTCACCGTACCCATTCTATCTGAAAAACACTTTAGCCTAACGCCTAACTATTGAGCATGAGTATCCTCTCAGAGTGAGAGGGGTTATCATTCTGAGAGGATACTCGTGCTCAATAGTGAGCCGAATATGGGTTGTTAATGATGATAATAGTCCAGCAGATGGTGATGGAACCCACAACCTCTCAGTGTTGAGTCCAGCCCCTTTACCGTTGAGCTATTGAGGCTTCTTTGTAACCCTCAAAGGTTCAATTTAAGGTCTACTGTTTCAATAATAAATTTAATAACTTAACAATAATGTAAAAATTTACATGGCAAATACACACCCTACTGACAATTTGAAACACGGAAAAATAAATAAAATTAAAGTATTAGAAATATAACCCCCTGATAGTTATTTTGGAAATATATTTCATGTACAGAATTGAGCTCTCTACAGATTTATCATAAGTATAGATAAGTAAGTTTAGCTACATAGTTTGTACTGTGGTGTCTTTGATAGGCAGCCAATTTTAGGAGTCCTTGGAAGAGACTTGGAAGCTCCAAGTATAAAAAGTATGTTTTTTAAAGTATTTTTCTCATCATAATATGACAAACTAGCAGACACAGTGTGCTTTCACCCTGTTCCCGTTTCTGTAGGAATACAGGGATAAAATATAGCCTATAGCAGTCAGGGATAGTAAAAGTCAAATCAGTGCTGTAGTTTCAGAGCTTATCTAATGCAAACAAACAATCAAATCTTTCCTGTTTATAATATTAGTGTAAATATGGTTTCCATTTGCCACATAGCTTTGGGGCAAGCCCTCCGAAAAACAATAGATCAAACTTTATTAGAATAGTCTCACACATGGTTCCCCTATGGCTTCCCCATTCACTAGGCACATTGCTTCATGGCAAACCTTTTCCATGAAGCAATGTGTCTAGCGACTGGGGACATGATTTTTCATGATATCATGTAGAAAATATTTAAAAAAATACATTTTATAAATTACTTGGACAATTGAGGGTATGGATCCTTTAAACCTGCTAACACCCAAAGACACCACAGACCAAACTCCATACTTGTCTACAGTACTTATTGTATGGCATGGGGTGACAAACTTTCAACTTTTTTATAATGAGGAAGGTCTGGACACTTCAACTTCATCCTTGTGGAATTAAATATAATTTAATTTTACAAGGATGAAGTTGATAAAGCAATTTTTTTTTCTCATAAATCTATATTTTTATATTTAAAATCTCAATCAGTGAACAATGCATGAGCCATGAAATTTTGTTTAAAATTTTTGTTCTTGTATATAAATTAGTCCATTTTTGAGTTTGGAATTCGTTAAGTTTTCTCACGAATTATCCACTAGTGAGGGGTTGCATGGGAGAGTAACCCCTCCCCTTGCCCCCATACCCTATCATATACGCCATCATTAATTATCATTCATTTAATTACATTATTAAAGAAATTAAAACGTCGCAGTTTTAATTAGGCTAATAAGGTGTATTAAATTCTAACGTTAGGGATACGGTTAAACTACAAAATTAAAAAAAATAATGAAATCTCTTAAATTAAGTACATTACGTACGTACGTACGTTACGTTCTATTTTCAAAATATAAATACAAACTCTTGACTCTTGTTCTTCAAAATGATACACAAATTCAAACAAAAAAGAGAACATCAACATCAATATAAACAAACTTACTGCCACCGGTGAAATGGTCGCAGCGGGTGATCCTTAATTTAAAACACCTCCAATATTTTCTCACTAGCACATAAAACGGTAAACAGCGTATTTTACTTAAACTTTCATTTATAAATATGATATTACTGTTCGTGTTTTATTACTTATTAATCGAAATCTCAGTTCGTGAATCGCATTCGACTTCAACAGTAAAATGCAAATGCCACAGATTATTAGATTGGCAAATGCAAAAAGTAAAAACCACAGAACACTGATACTCCTATGAAGTAAAAACACCTTTAACCACAGAATAATGGATACCATAAATTTACGAGTCGGTACAAGATAATTAAGTAAAGAACATATTACTCCAAGGAGAAGAAGTGAAGATACATTCACGAAAACGTTGGACATAGCAGCGCTACTAGTTCCGCAAACGGAATATTTTGGAACTAAAACAGTGGCAATTTTAAATGGAGAGTTTTGATTTTAATTTTTTTTCAAGGTTCGTCGAGGTTTGACAAAACACATAAAATAGTTTAGTTTCAAACAATTGAGAAAAACAAAAAAGGATTTTTTTTTCTGGTATCGTTACCGGGCTCGAACTCATGATTATTTTAACATTTTAACGTAACGACCAAATGACTATGTTGAATGAAGTTGAAATTAAGTTGAAGTTAATTGTCAGATGTCTGTACCTACTAATTTATGTTCGCAACCAACACATGCTTAATCTCCTATGTCCAAAAATCAGCCCCTTGTAGTTAAGATTCGTAAATTTATGGATACCTCTATCATAGTCATAGAGTACATTACTATGTTATTTTTTTGCTGAAGCCTGAAGCTGAACAAAGAGTATAAAATCACTACGTAAGCTGAAATCACAGTTCACTCTATAAGGCTGCTATAATTAATTTAAATGTTGCCATTGCGACATTCATGGAATTAAGAAACACTGCACCAAAGAATTTATACTCCACAGCACACAACACAATTTCTAGACATTGATAGACATTGACACCAAAAGCAATTAAATTAAAGAAGAAGAAGAAGATTCACACTGCCATTTTGAGTTCGATTCTTTGGCCATTTAACTAACATCATTAGTAACATTAACACTAACACTAGAGTTTGGCTAATGGAAGTAGAGAAATCCAGATTAAAAAAATTAAAAAAGAACATGCGTTTTCATAATTTGTTGAAGTTATTTTTTTTTTGTTTGTACTTATCTTATTATTATCTATACTATATGTAATAAACTCAGTAATTCCAATATTTGCACTACAATTTTGAGAATTTCCTTCGATTTTTTTGAAATTTGATCGTCGATTTCAGTCTCTACTTTCATTAGCCAAACACTATACAAACATAGATAATCGTTATTAGAATCATCGGTAATTCTATTCTATAATAAAAAATAAAAATATAGCCTGATACATCAGTTTAAGGACCCATTATGGTTATGGTATTAGTAATAATTTACAGCTCTCTATTTGGAAAACAATAAAGTGATACTTACCTCCAACTTTTTTGGACACATACAGTATAGTGATGGAAACATAGATGGATTTTATAACTTCTTTAGTGAACAGTGAAATTCAAAGAAACCCTCAGAGAGTCGTTCCGTCCTTTATCTTTATTTCAGCCTTCGCGTCTCATCAGGCGATGTTTCTGCGCTCACCTAAACCCCCGGTGTCGCCGTAGTGGCCCCACATACAGCCATCGGCACTTACTCAACACGAAATAAAAAGAATACAATTACTCCAAGGAGATTATATCAGTAATGTTTGGACTGTTTTAGTAATATAGTCGAGTACGAACGATTTTTGGGCGGTAAATCCAAAAATTGTTCGTACTTGACTAAAATACTAAAGTACTTTGTAGGGCCTCTAAGTGGTGTGCCACATTTGGTACAGTGCAGTTTGTACGTAAACCACAGACTTGAAGTTCTCTGTCTACGCTTTGAATATTCTATGGTCTTCACTTGACACCTTTCAGTGTGAATCTTCAAAACTTTTTAGGTCTATTCTGTGGTCAACGTCAAACGTCAATTTTTTCATTTGACGTTTGTGGTCGATCAAGTGTCAACGTCAACGTCAAGTTCAGTTCAAGAAAAAAAGAGGCGCTTTTATTTTGTTGAACTTGAAAGGGAAAAAATATTTATTGTTGTATTGTAATTAATTGCAATAATATTAATGCTACAGAATAATACTGATGAATGAATTATAAACATATTAATTACAGTCATGGAAGAAGAGAGTAATGCCCCTATATAAATGTCTTGTGTAACCTAAATAGCAACAAAAGTTTACCTTTCGTGTAATTATGTTTTCAGAACTTATTCGTAAAAAGAAAAAGGCACTAAACGGTAGTAACAGACGTGCGTACGCGGAGGCTTGTAATGATTTGGCGACGTTTTATTACAAGCAAACTAGGTACAGCGACGCATTAGATGAGTACCGAAATGAGGCTTCAATTTGTAAGGAACTTGGTCTTCGTATGGAGTGGGGAACTTGTAACAGGATGATGGGTGAAATGTACATGCTCATGGCGGAGTTTGACAAAGCTCTCAAATATGAAGAGCGGCATTTATGTAAGTACCTCTATTTTTCTACTAATATTATAGAGAGGTAAGGTTTGTGATAATGTAGGGGGTAATCTCTGGATCTAAGAAACTGACTGACTACTAAATTTTTTACCACTAGAAAGCCACATTATTTGTGAGTGTCATAGATTTTATCCCCTTATTCTCACAGGAAATGAAACTGATAGTATTCTTTAAAGTAGTAGTTTGTCTCTATGTGTTGTTCTTTGTAAGTAACTTTTGATTTTCTTGCTGGCTCTTCTCAGCAGAACCTGCCTTCTAAACTGGTGGTAAAGTATTTACAAATAGTCAAACTTGACGTTTCAAAAGTGCTTGTAAAGTAAGCCTACTTGAAATAAATGAATTTTAAAGATATTACCGCCAGAATTAATTCAGGTGCTAAGGACCAGTTGTTTTTCAACCTGAAGGGTATGTGCCAATTTTAAGATAAGCTTGTAACAAGTTATAATTTTTGCCTCTTTTTTTGGCTAAATTAGTTTAATAATTTCAGTAGTTCTAGTGTGAATGACTAGCAAACATAAAATCAAAACTCAAAATTCAGTTATTATAATTAGGCTTTGTTTTACTTTGTTTAACTTATGTCATAATTTAATTTAAAAAAATAATTTATAGTCGAAAACTTAAAATTAAAATTACGAGGGTACCAAATGTGCTTTGGTCCGAGAAGAGCCCACAACAAACTCAGCCAAAGTTTATTTTTTTACCACCATTCTACAAACTTATCTAAAATTAAGTACGTACACAGTGGTATAGTGCAGTATAACACGAAGCTTACATACTCATACACACACTTTAACTTTTGCCTTATTTGTGTTTCTTATTTACAGCTGTAGCCAAGGAACTTAACAATTTAGTGGAGGAACAAAGAGCAATGGCAACCTTGGGAAGAATATATCTACTTCAAGGTCAAAGTACAACAAATGAGACAGAATCAAAACAATCATTGACTGCTGCTGAGAAGGCTTTCATGAAAAGCCTTGTGCTTTGTGAGAAGTATGTTTCATTATATTTCTAGCACCCACATAGTACCCTATCCTTTGGGAACAGGAGGGTAAAATATAGCTTATGATTTCTATTCAACATTCTAATGGTGAAAGAATTTTTCAAATTGATCCAGTAGTTTCAGAGCCTATTCAATGTAAACAAACAAAAAAATAATCAAAACTTTCCTTTATATTTTTACTTTATAAGTATAGATTTTTTTTCTGATTGTGTAAGTGTCATAAGTTGCTTTAATGGGATATCAGGGGCAATATAGAATTAACTACAGATTAGAATGTGAAGATTGCTTTCCATTGTGGATTTATGTTGTTTTTTGTCTTGTGTTTGTATGACATTCATTTTTGGTACAATTTTTTGATGATGGATGTATATTGTATATTATGTTTGTAGTTTAGTAGTGTATACTAAATATTTTCAATTAATTGGCATTCTCAAGTACTTAGAATAATTTTTAAATTTTCAAATGTATCTTTATGATTTAAAATAGACCAACAGATGCTTTCCCCAAATGTTGGCTTAGAACTGTAACTTATTTACTTCTAAAATTTTGGTATATTTATGAGTGTACAAAAACTTTCAAGAGATATAAGTACAAGTAAACAGTTTTTATTTGATCTTTTTAGGTTAAATGGCAAAGTTACAAAAACTGAACTGATGGACATGAGAGCCCGATTACTACTAAATATTGGTGTGGTGCAAGAACATTTAGGGCATCTAGAAAAAGCCATAGACTGTATACACAAAGCTATCACAATATGTACTAACCAAGATTTGTATGAGATCCTACATAACTGCTATGTAACTGAGGCTTTATTACATAATAATAAGAAAAAAGACTATGCCAAAGCGCTGGGCTGTTTGAATAAAGCATTGGAAGTTGCTAGCAGGCTTGAAGATAAGGTTAGACCTGTTTTCAATTATATTTTATACTAGAGATAGGGCATCAAAACTGAGGCAGACAAATGCGCATAATTGTCTTAATTTCATTTAATTTCTTATTAAACAACAAAAGTTACTTAAACACATAATACCTAAATATTGTCTACAATAAAGTTGTGTGCTTAGGAAGTGTAAAAACCTAAGTAAACACAAAATTTTGCATGTGTGAACTCAGACAAGTTGTTCAATTCAGATTGATTTTTGCAGTGATTTTGTAGGCACAGTGTAACACATTTATAGTATAAAATAATCATTTCTTATAGTTTTAAATTGTTATTGAAGTGATTGACATGATTCTTAGTTATAATTTATGAAGGTGTTTAAATATTCATCAGCTCATTTCAGTGGGACTAGGGGGCAGTTGCCCTGAGTGGCATACAAATGGGGGCATTGGAAAATAATAAAATTTGGAGAATCCAAATATGCACTCTCCTCCTCTCTATGCCTCTTCAAAACCTGCATTAATGTTAGTGTTGTGTAGTTGGCCATTTCTCCTTATAGATTTGTGCTTCTCCCGAATATGAACAAAGTACAATGTTGATCAGGACAATTAGGATATGAACCACATTTCCTAATTGACATGGATTTTAATAACTTTCACAGATGAATAATCTTTTAAATTTGTTTTTATGGGTATTATCATATCTCAAAGAGAGCCTTTTTGAAGTAGTAGTTACTTTAGTTCAAAATTCTTCTTGTGTGGGAATGATGATTTAACTTGCCTGACTGTATATACTTTGTGTTATATGTATTTTTCAAAACTTCAGGTATTGAAAACTTGTGAGACATTATCAACAAAGGCAGAGATTTTGTGCAAGATGTCAGATTACCAAAGTGCTAAACAGGTTCTACTCAAGGCATGGAAACTCAAAACACCTGATGAAGAGGAAAGGGAGAACATTGAATCAAACCTTAAAGTTGGTAAGTATAGGGAAGTTCTTCTTCTTCTTTCCTGGGCCTTTTCCGCACTTGGCACTTGGAAACATAGAAGATGTAAGGATACGCAATGTCAATAAAAATTTACAATAAACTTCCACACCATATACTTAATGAGGAGAAAGATATTGCTTTCAAAAAGAAATTAAGGGACTTTCTGGTCGAAAAGTAAATGACTACATGAATGAAAACAAAAAATAAAATCGGTCTCCCTATCACTCACTCGACAAAAGACTAGGACTCAAACTCACACTCACTCACAGACCCAAACTGGATATCCATTAACTTGTATTATATAAAATAAAATGTAACATGTATAATTATTATTATATTGTATAATGTAATGTGTGGTATTGCTTGATTATTAAATAAAATAAATAAATATTCCATACTTTATGATTTAGATGGTTGGATAAGAAACAAATCTACCACAAGTGAATATTTCACTGAGGATCACTGGTCTGTGGTACAAGGGTGAAGCATGCATAAAATAGTGGTGTTCCTCTCCAAAATATATAGTAACTAGCGGACCCGGTCAAGCTTCGTTTTGACATAAGTGCCCATATTCTCTATCCCTACTCTACCCTTCTATACCTCTACCCCTACCCTACCCCTACTCTACCCCTACCCTACCCCTACCCTACCCCTGCCCTACCCCTACCGCTTGACTCTTAAACGTTTGTATGGGAAATAGAAAAGGGTTGTTTTTATGGTTTTCCCGGCAATTATACTAATTTTTCTTACCTTTAAAACCTTCCCTATACCTCCACGAACATTTCAAGACCAAGATAAGATAAATCCGTTCAGCCGTTCTCGAGTTTTAGCGAGACTAACGAACAGCAATTCATTTTTATATATATAGATGCTACAAATTCGACGGCCTCTGTGGCACAGTGGTTTGTTCAGTGGATTTGCAAGACGTTTGTCGTTTTGACGAAGATTTTCTTAATTGGTCCAGGTCTGTGTGTTGGTGGGAGACTTCGGCCGTGGCTAGTAGAATACCGCCAAGCGATATAGCGTACAATGTCGTTTCGATGTCGTGTCGAAACCGAAAGGGGTGTGGATTTTCATGCTACTCCTAACAAGTTAGCTCGCTTCAATTTTAGAATGCATCATCTTACCATCAGGTGAGATTCTACTCAAGGGCTAACTTGTGAAGAATGAAAAAAGGAATTTTCCATCAAAATCGTTCCATAAATGACGGAATATACGCTAAACATACATAAAAAAAACATACTTACGGCCGAACGTAGAACCTCCTCCTTTTTGGAAGTTGGTTAAAAATAAAAAGAAAATTGTCATTTTGTCTATGTAATTAGTTCAATACTGTCCAATTATCCTCTTAAATCCTTTTGAAAGAAAATTTTAAATCCCCCAGTTGCAGCTATGTGCTACACAGAAGATTTGCTCGTGTCAACTGATCCGTCAGACCATATCACATTTAAGAAGCTGTATGAAAAGTTAGGAGATGGTGCGTGCCATTTGCGGAACTACGCAGGTGCTGTGGAATATTACCTCAAGATGCTCGACCACGCTGAATTGGCAGGGGACTGTGGGAAAACATTGATTCCTATTTATGTTAGGTATGTAATTGATGATGATGATTAAGAGCTGTGATGCCCAATGGATATGACCTCTGCCTCCGGTTCCAGAGGGTGTGGGTTTGAATCCGGTCTGGGGCATGCACCTCCAACTTTTCAGTTGTGTGCATTTTAAGATATTAGAATGAGAGGGGTTAAGCCAATAGTCCACCACGCTGGCCCAATACGGATTGGCAGACTTCACACACGCAGAGAATTAAGATAAATCTCTGGTATGCAGGTTTCCTCACGATGATTCCTTCACCGTCTGAGACACGTGATATTTAATTTCTTAAAATGCACACAACTGAAAAGTTGAAAAGGACCGGATTCGAACCCACGCCCTCCGGAATCGGAGGCAGAGGTCATATCCACTGGGCTATCACGGCTCTGAGAGAAATTCTTATTAAATCTATATTTTCTACTTGGCTCAGCTCACATATAGTATGTTACCAGATTTACCAAAAAAAAAAAAACTGGTCACAAATTGGTGTTACATTATTTACAAAATTTAAAAACATTTTCAGTTTATATCAAACATACAAAGACATAGGCGACTACTACAACGCGTTACGATACTACTACAAGGAGTATGAACTCATAAAGGATGTGCCCAAAGAAGCCTATACTACTCTGTATAATATTGCTGATGTGTCGTTCCTCGCTAAGAAGCCATATGACCAGATTGAGAAGGCCTGCTTGAATGCTAGGAATGCAGTAAGTAACTAGTTATCTTTATTAGCATACTTTTAATAGTTAAATCAGGCAGAAGCCTCTGGTCTTATATTTTTTCGAGCATAGGCTCACTGCCTGTAGGCCAATTCACTAACTTTGACGGTTGATAGAGACATATATGAATTTTACAAGCTAGCTCATCATCATCTCCCACTTAGGTGGGGTCGGCTAAATATGTCAATCTCCTCCATTCCTTTCTATTACCCGTCATCATCCACTCCTTTTACATACATGTCCTCTTTCACATACTCCAACCATCTCTTCTTTGTCTTCCTCTTCTCTTGTGTCCTTCCACTTGTAATTTCAATATTCTTCTAGTAATATAACTTTCATCGTTATTTTATATCTAATGTATTTTCATATTCGGAAATATTGAAGAAGCAGTGCCCTTTGCAGGGCGTTCTTATTTACGTTCTTATTGCTCTAACTATAAGCTATATATTTAGAATTTAATATTGTAATATATGGCACTACCTAAAAATAAAGATATATCTTTATTTCTTTCTTGACTCAAAATTCGTCTTTGAAGGTACTGCTACCTTGCTTATTTATACAGCAAAACTGCATTCCTGTATTCTGCCCACATGGGCATGAATTTTCAGTGTAATTTGATGTAAATAAAGTATCATGAGAGTTAAAATGTCAGAGTGAAAGTATCATGAGAGTGTCTTTGGTAATTATTACTGTAAAAAATTACCAAGAAACATTAATGTATATTCCAGGCGAGAAATTGGAATAAAAAGAAATACGAAGTAAGAATACTTAAGAATCTATTAAAATATCAAGATGAATATGGTGAGATAGACAAAATGGAAGATACAAAATCTGAGCTCCAAGCTCTGGGGTATGAAGATGTTGAAAATGTGGAACATTCTGAAGATGATCAAAGTTCTGCTGGAGGGTGTGATGAAGACACTACGCATATTGGTGATGACATATGTCTTGATGATTTAACAGGTTCGTTGAATGTGTATCAAAGTTAAATTTCTCGAAATTTCCATCATACGAGTAGAAAAAATAGGAATGGGCTACTCGCCTGCTGTACAAAATTAAGAAGATTTTTGGCATAAGGCAGTTTAGATGCGTAGAAACACTAATAACATTTTTATTTGTGAAAATGATCTCGTAATTGTAATATTTTTATAAAACAGAATTGTATTTTTATCACGTCACCGCAAACGCCAATCATAAACTGTAACGTCATTCGCTACAAGGCATCGGTTTGTGATTAGCGCTTGCGGTGTTGAATGTTTCATAATGTGATGTGTTTCAGCAGCAAAAGTTTTACGTAGATATTTTTTCATTTATATTAAATTTTTTACTGGTTATTATTGACGGGACAAAATAAAATAAAGCTTATAATACTTCCATAATTCAGTTCAAACACTGTTTACAAAAGAGGCAAATAGCCTATTGTACCCTGTCTCTTCATTCACTGTAGTGGACAAATATCTCAGCATTTCATGGATACACCGTTCTGGTGCTGGGACCATAGCGTGGCAGAGAGAAAATCTCCGAGCAGATCCTTGGACTTGTGACCAATAGGCAGGGTTAAAGAATGTTTCATAAACTTACTTGTAATTTCATAAATTAAAGACATAAATTTTCTTGTCCCAAATAACAGCGCGCATCGCGCCGAAAGAGTAATATTTTAAATTTTGCTCGACTACATAAATCACTCATCATGACTTACGTTGACGCTAGGCGTGTGGTAGTAAAATTTTCAAAACCGTAAACCAAATTTTTCGTTCATTCATATCAGCCGATGGACGTCCACTGCAGGACTTCCAAATATCACGATCTTGTGCCGCCTTCATCCAGCGAATCACATATTATGTTACACATAATTACATCTAGGAATTTAAATAGCTTAAAATAGAAGTCGACCGTACGGCGAGCACCTTATAATAATTATATCTAGGAATTTAAATAGCATAAAATAGAAGTCGACCGTACGGCGAGCGCCTTATAATAATTATATCTAGGAATTAAATAGCATAAAATAGAAGTCGACCGTACGGCGAGCACCTTATAATAATTATATCTAGGAATTTAAATAACATAAAATAGAAATCGACCGTACGACGACCGCCAGTCGCCAGTCGCTCCCGCCCGATCGCACAAGTCAGCGTAGCGAGCGACGTCATATCCGTCTTAGACAATTTCCTACAATGTGGATGTAAGTATAGTTTTAAGTAAATAATACAATAATTGTATTGATATAGCGTCAAATGTTTTTTTTTTGTTTCTTTTAGATCTTTCTGATACAAACGAAGAAGATGTAAGTGAAGCAAAGCGTGAAACAAGAAGACGAGGCAAAGGGTTCGCAATAAAGAAGAATATGAAAGGAGAAACCCAGTTACATGTTGTACGTAGTTTTGCGTTTTTTTTTTATAAAAAAGTGGACTTTTGAACATGACTATGAGTATAGTATAGACTAACCATATAACTTAGTTTCTTGTTAGTAGATATTTTTATTGTAATACTTCATCATCATCATCATCAACAGCCGATGGACATCCACTGTTGGACATAGGCCTCTTGCATCAAGGTGGGGCTTCGGCCGTGGCTAGTTACCGCCGTACTGCCAAGTGATTTACCGTTCTGGTACGATGTCGTGTAGTAACCGAAAGGAGTGTGGATTTTCATCTTACTTCTAACAAGTTAACCCACTTCCATCTTATATTGCATCATCACTTACATCAGGTGAGATTGTAGTCAAGGGCTAACTTGTAAATAATAAAAAAATGGGTTACAGAACACAGGGTTAACCTATGAACGACAATAACTTTATTTTAATCATAAATTTAATCCACCCCTTACAGTAGTATCGCTGTAAAAATGGACTAACTTCTCCCGTTCTCCCAACATTTCCCTTCACTTCTTAGTTCCTATTGATCGTAGCGTTATGAAAAGTATACTATAACCTGCCCAGGAGTATGAAGAATAATTGCACCAAGTTTCATTAAAATCCGTTTTGTTTCTATAACAGAGTCAAAAATTTTACTGATTGCATTTTTGGCATCAGAATCGATTACTAATCACCTCCTGATAGTTATTTTGGAAATATATTTCATGTACAGAATTGACCTCTCTACAGATTTATTATAAGTATAGATAGACAAGGACATGATGATGGTTGACTGGTGATAATTAATGATATTTTAATTTTTCAATTTACAGGCATGTATCTCCGGTAACAAACTACTAGTAGAACGTCTAATAGCTAAAGGGCATCCGGTCAACATCAGAGACAACGCTGGGTGGTTGCCTCTACACGAAGCCTGTATACACGGCCATATTGAAATTGTCAACTTGTTGATTGATCATGGAGCCAACATCAACGACCGTGGTGGGGTCAATTGTGATGGTAAGATAATTTAGATAGATTTAGAGAAATTTTTGATTCATTTCTATTACCAAACCAAAACATTTTGTTAAACTGGGTTAGATGTTAAATTACCATATGCTATAGCCAAAAAAAGAAGCCGTGATAGCCCAGTGGATATGATGTCTGCCTCCGATTCCGGCGGGTGTGGGTTTGAATCCGGTCTAGGGCATGCCACTTTCAACTTTTCAGTTGTGTGCATTTTAAGAAATTAAATATCACGTTTCTCGGTGAAGGAAAACATCATGACGAAACCTGTATACCAGAAAATTTTCTTAATTCACATTGGGCCAGCGTGGTGGACTATTGGCCTAACCCCTCTCATTCTGAGAGGAGACTCGAGCTCAGAGCCGGATATGGGTTGTTAATGACGATAGCCAAAAAATTGACTTGTAAACACTGATTGTTAGATTAACTCAAGTAACCCACAAAGAATAACACAACAAGAAATGTGGACGGCTCGAACGCCACGAGCATACTAAAGCCGACCGTACGACGAGCGCCTTGTATCGCAAATCGTTTCCGCCAACCGATCGTTACACCTCTAACTCCCTACCGAAAAGTGTCCGTTCACCAAGGAGTTATTGTTGAGTTGACTTGAGACAGAAATGAATGACAAAGATTAATAATTTGTGCTGACCCTACTTATCTATACTAATATTATAAAGCTGAAGAGTTTGTTTGTTTGGTTGAAAGCGCTAATCTCAGGAACTATTTGAAAAATTATTTTAATGTTAGATAGCCCATTTATCCAGGAAGGCTATAGGCTATACGTTATCCGTATTCCTATGGGAATAGGAACCACGCGGTTAAACCGTGCGGCGTCAGCTAGTGTAGTGTAAAGACAAAGATTTTATAAATCTCCGTAACTATAATATTTATTTTTATATTTACAGGTATTACACCTTTGTACGACGCAGCTAGCAACGGCCACTTAGATGTAGTACAGTTATTGCTTGAAAGAGGTGCTGTACCCACATTAAAAACAGACTTCGGTGAAACACCCTTACAAGTACTACAAAAATGGCGTACAAGCACCATACTCACTAGAGATGAAGAGATACTGTACAATAATATATCCAATAAAATAAACAATCTAATCGACAAAAATAACCCTATTGAGGCTATTTTGAATAGATCAAAATCAAAAACTCCTGTGAAACAAAATGTTAGAGGTGGAACACCTCCTAGTTCATCGAAAATGAATAGCAGTGTCAAAGAATTATATTCACCGGCGTTTAAAAGACGTAACATCATTGACGATGAAAGCGATGATGAAATAAACGCTTCACAAAATGTAAGAAACCAAATTGCCTTTCCCTCTGATGATTCAAATTCCTCTGATGACGGTAACACTGCAAAAAAAGATAAAGATAAAATATCAAGTGTCAAAGAATATAGAAACGCCATTTCTGCTTTGAGAAACCGTAACATTGAATTACCTGAAGAGGATGTAAAGAAATCAAAAGCCAAACCAGCGTTATTGGCCCCTGACGAAGTAGACGACGATTGGTTGGACGATGACATGGGTTTTATGAATAAAGCGAAAAAGCGAAAACTAAGCGATCCATTAACAATAGTTGCGAAAAAAACATCAATAGACAGTTTGAAAGACAGTATAGAAAGTTTAAATAAAATCAGTCCATTGACTGACAACAACGGAAACTCGAAAAAGAAATCTCGTTTCAACGAAGTTGTTGATGTGAGCGAAAATAGTTCAGATTCTGATCATTTTCAGAAAAACGAAAATGTTTGCCCCAAGAAAACAGCTGAATCATTTAGAAATATACATAAAGAATTGAATAATACCAAACTGAATGACACAAGAGATAATATGAAAAGACGTTGGAAACGACAAAGCACGTTACTGAGAGCTGGTTTTCAACGACGTACATCTGAAGTTGAATCGAGTAATAGTGGTAGCGATGGTGAAGTTAGAGAAACTAATGTAAGAACTAAGACATTTTCGAGACATTCTTCAGGGGAGAATTTCGGTTTCAACTCCAATATAATGCAAAATGTAAATCCCAATATAGTGCAGCCATTAAATTTAATACAACCTATAAATATAGTGCAGTCAAAGAATGGAAGAGCGATGCAAACGCAAATATTACCTCCCGCAGCTGTTAAGGTGAAGATAGAAGATAAAATATTGTTGATATCTCTAAAATTGGATATGATAAACAAACTGACAATTAGTTGGCTGGTCGAAGAAGTAAAGTCGAGATATTACAAGTAAGTTTAATAAATTAACACGTTAGCTGCGGAACGAGGTCGATCGACCTCGTAAGGTCGATAAACCTCGTTCCGCACCACAAAATGTTTTAATACGAGGTCACAGAACCTCGTTTCGCACCAGGGGAAGGGATCAGTCCGTGATAGCCAGACAATCCTTATACCCGCGCAGTCCTTCCCTCTGCCCCGCGCGCACGACTTCACACCCGCGCAGTCCTTTCCCCCCATCGCCTGCATATCATGGGAGTGTCATCAACAAACTTGCCAAGCTATACACATTTTACAGTACAGTAGTATGGCATAAGCTCACAAACTTTTAGCCTTCACAAAATGTGGTACGTCTAGCTAATATAGGCTCTTAGTCTATGACATAATTTATGTTTTATGATATGAAAGTGAGCCGTGATAGCCCAGTGGATATGACCTCTGCCTCCGATTCCGGAGGATGTGGGTTCGAATCCGGTCCGGGGCATCCACCTCCAACTTTTCAGTTGTGTGCATTATAAGAAATTAAATATCACGTGTCTCAAACGGTGAAGTTTCTCTGCGTGTGTAAAGTCTGCCAATCTGCATCGGACCAGCGTGGTGGACTATTGGCCTTACCCTTCTCATTCTGAGAGGAGACTCGAGATCAGCAGTGAGCCGAATATGGGTTGATGACGACGATATGAAAGGAAAGTAAAGATTTATTCTATTTTTACCAGATTAACAGGCGTGCGTCCGGTATTCAGTTTGATGACGTCAGACGGCGCCATATTGTCTGAAGAGGATCCTCTCAGCCTCGTCCTCTCTTCCCCCGAACTGCAGACGTGTATAAGCACATTCAAGGCATCGCCCGCCGAAGAAAGATATCTCGAGTGTTGTGATGCGTTGGAGATTTGTAAGTTCTTTTTTAATAAAACGCAATAAAAAAAAAATTATATACTAATCAACTTGAGAACCTCCTCCTTTTTGAAGTCGGTTCAAAATAAACTAAATGTTAAAATTTTAGATGTATTAAAACTTTCAATATGCTGTAAAACACTTTTTTTTATCTCAAAAACAAATATTACTGAACTAAATTTAATGAAACCTGCACTGTTTTCTATTTTGAATTATATTCCAATTTATAAAAATCCTTTTGAAAACTTTTTGGAGATATGCGCGGATATGCGGAGACATACAAAAGAAGTTTGACACACATATTTGAAGCTGTTTTAGGCTAATGTAATACAAAAACTGCAACTCTGATAATTATGTTGTTTGAATGACAGTTTGAATTAATAACCTACATATTTTTAGAAATTCGTTGAAAGCAAACATTAGTCATAAATTTTTAAAATGACCAATATTCCTGTTACTGTAGAAGTGAATATAAAGTCGCCACACACAACACAATTGCAACACTAATTTTTAAGTATGTATAAATATTTAGTTAATTAATACATTTTGAAATATCTTCTAGCACCATCGGAGGAAATCCAGCAAGCTGTAGGAAGAAGTCATACAACAAAACGCCTAGCCCTCGGCGCACAAACACTAACCGCACTACAAGTGCGTCCACTGTTTCGTGCGTTGACGCACCAAACGCACATAACAGCACTAATGCTACCCAACAACAACATAGGAGACGACGCCATGAAATACTTAACCGAATGCATATGCACCATGAAACACCTCACCATATTAGATTTAAATAAAAACAATATAACCGGAGAAGGAATCAAAATATTGCTAAACGCTTTCGAAAAAGCAACAAGACTAGTGTGTCAAAGTTTAGAAGATATCGATATAAGTAACAACCCTATTAGTGATGATGGATTTAAATCGATAACAAAATTGACACAACACTTAAAACTAAAAGTGTTAAAGTTAAATAATTGTAAAATAACAGATAAAGCGTATGATGGAAGTTTGAAGTTTAATTTGGATGCGTTAGAGACGATTGATGTTGGTAATAATTTAATCAGACAGACAACAGTCGCGTCGTTGATGGCCGCCTTAAATCCGAATACGTTGGTTGATTTGGAATTGGATGATGTTGGTGTGGAAGGAAGTGTCGTGGCGTGTGTAGCGGGCTTTATGGACAAGGCGAAAGACTTGAAAATAAGAAGATTCAGTTTGTCCAATTGTAAATTGGTGGATGGACAGTTTATGAGGATATTTAGGTATGTGGAAAAATATACACTAATAAATGAATAATATAATTTTCTACTTTTCTAAATTAATGGTACTTTAGCAAACATTGTTTTTATAATTATGTTGAAATGAACCTGTTTGCATCAAAGATATATCTTGAGACGGAAGAAAGACGTATTTTTGACCAATAGTGGCAGAATCAAAAATATTACTCCCGTTGTGATGAGATGAAAAAGTGATATTTTTGATTTCGCTGTATAAAATGATTTCTTTGAGAGTTGAATAAAACTAAAGTTGCCATAGCATAGCTATACTGTAATTGTATTGGCTACAACAAGCCTAATTCGCAGAAAGCTCCAATTATTAATTTATATCAATTAAAAAATTATTATTTTTGCAAACAGTGTCCGAGACCGTATAGGTTTCCTTAAATGTTATTGATGGATTACTTCGTCAAATTTTTTTTTTGTTTGTTTGTCTTTTTTCTTTATGTTTATAGTAAGTTAATAATTTGTGTTATGTACCCTATGTTTTTTTTTTATTCTTTACAAGTTAGCCCTTGATTACAATCTCACCTGATGGTAAGTGATGATGCAGTCTAAGATGGAAGCGGGCTAACTTGTTAGGAGGAGGATGAAAATCCACACCCCTTTCGGTTTCTACACGGCACCGTACCGGAACGCTAAATCGCTTGGCGGTACGTCTTTGCCGGTAGGGTGGTAACTAGCCACGGCCGAAGCCTCCCACCAGCCAGACCTGGACAAATTAAGAAAATCTCAATCTGCCCAGCCGGGGGTCGAACCCAGGACCTCCGTTTTGTAAATCCACCGCGCATACCACTGCGCCACGGAGGTCGTCAAAATGTAAGCATATTGTGTTTGCTTCAAGTAGGCACAATTACGTGAGGATATGAAGAAGCTACTTTTAATATATATGTTAGGTTAAGTCATTGTGCCAGTTTAGCGAAACAATAAAAAAAAAATCTAATTTCACTAACTTCTTTCAGGTGTCTCGGCAGAGCTAAGCATTTACAATCAATAACATTAAAAGAAAACCAATTAACATTCATCACGTTAAAGAAACTGTTGCAACGTCAACCACCGGTGCCGCAGATAAACCTGGAGGGTTGCCAGGATATATTCAAATATTCCCCAGATTCAGATTTCCAAGTGTGGCTCCCCGCTATAGACTTTGGGAGGTGTACTCCAGAAATAAATGTAACCCCTGTATCAAAAACGGACGAAGAAAAGGAAAGTTTGAAACTATTTTCGAAAACTTGGTTGTCTTGTTTTAAAGGCAGAGGGATGATTGAACATTGTGAAGGTGGTGTCACTAAGTTTACTGCGAGATAATTTATAATGAACAGAAACCTAAATCCCTAAGTACAAGTTTTTTAGTTTTATATACCGAGAATGTAATAAGTATAATAATAGAAAGTTTTCAGCCCATTTCCCTATCACAGGTAGCCAAATATGGAATTTGGACTGTTGCGCTGGGAAGGTTTTAAGGGTTCTGATCCTCTAAGTATAAAATGTATTTTTTAGTTATTTTATATGACTTAATGGCAAATCGTCGCTACAGACCCTTATAGTTATCTTTAACTACTCATTATAAAACCTCAAACGATATTCACACACACATTAATTATTATAAATTATAAATTCAATATTCCACAGAGGTAATTTATTTATTTATTTATTTGGTCCACCAGTGACTGTCGCAGCATTTACACAAATACAATCTAAAAAAACAAACACAAGGCTCTGCACAATCAAATGAAGGTAGACACGGCATGCACATTTCCGTAATATTAAAATAAGTTGACGATTACATTAAATAAGTTTACATAAGAAAAAAATACATTTTACAGTAACAAGAAAAGGAAACATTTTACAACTACTATTTGAATATACTATATAATACAAAAAATAAAATGGAATTGGTAAAAACAAACGAAAAAATAGTTTAGCAAATCTAGCAAAACTAACTTGCGATATGTCCTTGGTGAGTCTTTATGGATATCTATAGACCGACTAAGTGCGTTTTATAATTTACATAGCCTGGGCATAGTAGAATAGGCGCCAAAAACACTAAACCGTGCTACAATGATTTTTTTAAATTTATAAATAGTCCCATGTCATTGGCTACAAAAAATCAGGCTTTTTAGAGACAAATTTAGGCCACGCCGATGCAAAAGTCGAGGAGGCCATGCCCAACAACAATTTTATATTATTTACTAAGTTTTGTTAATTATTTTATCATGGTCATAGAAAAAGTACTGTATGCCACTGCACGTAATTAGCGATTGTGGCACTCGTGCTACAATAACAGTGGCATATAATATAACTATTTACTTTTGTTTCCCGAAGGTTTATCGAGAAGCTAAGTGACTACTGAGTGGGGATTTAATTTTCTGTATTATACCGACAAAAATATTAAAAAAATAAGTTTTATATTTAGACGCTTGAATGACCCTTGGAACTTGCTAACTTCCAAAGCCTCTAAGTGCAAACACCATAATTGGCTATCATTCTCACCTATGTTACTCATAGGAGCTTAGACTGAAAAAAACTGGGAAAAGTCAATGAAATGAAGTAAGTCTAGCTCTTGCAGTCTCTCAGTCCAACAGTATTAGCGGATATTATGGAATTTTGTTGTGTTATGATCAAGTTTTCGAGATGTGTGACTTACCATTAATGTAAAAACTATTAATAAGTGAATTCCTAGTTATATTATGGCCCGCTTTATAGTTGCAACACGCTGAGCTGAGCAGGTGTATTGGCAAATTCGTTCGTAACACTTCCGTTAATCCGCGCGGGCCGGGAGGGGAGTAGCGAGTCCTCCCCTCTGCCCTGCGCGCCCGACTTCACACCTGCGCAGGCC
This sequence comes from Bicyclus anynana, assembly GCF_947172395.1. NCBI lineage: Eukaryota > Metazoa > Arthropoda > Insecta > Lepidoptera > Nymphalidae > Bicyclus > Bicyclus anynana. Next base: position 7,230,537 of record NC_069097.1, on the reverse strand, counting down.
TTTCCCCCCGTCGTCCGCATATCATGGGAGTGTCATCAACCCTTCTATTCAGCGGACTAGAAGTTTGGCGAGATCTAATCTATACTTGATACTATAGTCCACCTGTTTTAAGACTTACTGGTTTAGGTCTAAGAAAAGTATAATAGTCAGGGATCGCTAGAACATTTTGTACACCTGATTACTAACAAGCTAATTTTTCGTGAGTAGTTAGTAGTCGTTTTCATCTCGATGAGGCGATCAACTTTTTTATTTACGAAACTTCTTTATTCTGTTAGCTAACTGAGTTACCAGGAAATGAAATTTTCAGAGCGTCAAAACGAGATAATGTACTCAGATAGTGTAATCAGATGTACAATTGTTCTAGGGATCCCTGATTATAAGTTTTACTGGTCATAATGCCATTTTATGTGTGGATCAAACTAATTCAAATACAACCAATGTAAATTATTATTTAACTAAACTGAAAATGTCGTTTTTTCTGCTTATACATATTAGAATATTTAAAAATGTAGCTATTTTTCAGGAAACATTTTGCTTTCTCATAGTATTTTATTTTTGTCATAAATGAATATGTCATGATAATTTACTTAATGTCGTTACTCAATGTTATTCGTAACTGAAAACTGTGCCTATAAAAAGTTTTATATAAAAATTTACAAAGATTTATGATATTATGTAGTAGATACAAAAATGTAATCGTAAATTATTTAGTTAGGTACATTGTTGTAAATAAATAATAAATAATAAGAGACTTGAATAAAGATAATTATTTCTATTTATAGAATTTAAATTTTTCTCCCCTTACACTAGTCGATGAAGAGTCGATAAAAATACGTGTTTAAACCATACAATTATAATCCGAATCGTAAATCTAAAAATCGTTTATGGTTTAAACTGAGTTCATTCAATTTGACGTCTAGAAGAATGTGCAAAAACTGCTTATAACTTAATAAACGAAACGAATTGCAAATTACAGTGTACTTTGTCCGCGAATAGGTAACCTGTGGCCCCAAAGAATTTGTACCGAATCATAAATCTATGTGTGGCCCTAACCCTAACTTTAGCCTCGCATTCGTAGGCTCAAAAAGTCTAGAACGTATAGCCAGTTTATAAAAAGAATAAACTTAACCTCAGTGCGCCGGTACCCCACGAAGCTGTCAAGTGTCAACTTGTCAAATCCATGCGCGCATGTTTTGGTTTTGAATATCTACACAGTATAATTTAGTTTAGAAAAAACTTGAAAACAGATTTTATTTAAATACGAAGTTAATAATACTACTTAGAAATGGCGGAACAAGTTAATCAGCGTATTGAGGGAATGATAAATGAGCTAGAACAAATGAAACGTACTAATCTTTATGACGACGCCGAAATAAGGTAAATACTTAGCCTAAATAATACTTATTTAATCATAACTATCGTGTTATTGCTTTTTTTTTTATAAAAAGCAACAAGCCTAGCATTATCAACACGGCCTGTAAGTATATTCACAAGTTTAATTTTCGTAATAGTAAAGTAGGGTTATGTACATCAGTACCTTTAAAACGGCTGACTTTTGTCACAAATTAGTGAAGCTGTATTTGAACAGAAATGAAATCTCACTTGATTGCAGTACTTTAATTATAAATTGGTTTTTTAGGGAAATATCAAGGAAAAGAAAAGAATTTGAATACAGAATACAGCGCAGAATAAAAGAGAAAGAGGACTTTGTTCAATACATATCCTATGAATTGACTTTACTAGAAGATATATCACTGAGAAGAAAGCAGGCTAAACTTTCAGAAAAGAAAAAAGATATAGAGTATGCTATAGCTAAGAGACTCAATAAGGTGTTCAGGCAATTTGTCTATAGATACCAGAATGATGTGGCTATATATTTTGAATACCTAAAATTCTGTCAAAGTGTTGGCTTTGATTATGCTGTAGCAGCTATTATTGGTCAAATGTTACAGGTAAAGTAGTAAATGATAAGATTATATATAGGATTTTTATAGGCAAATCCCTAGAAACTAGACGGAGTCTTCATCATTTCATTGTTACGGAAAATGAGCCTAAATAGTCTGACATACCTTATTTTATGAATATCAAACATTCATAATTTTGTGTTTACTTGTATAGTTTTTACACTTCTTGGACACACAACTCAAAAATACTTAGGTATCATTTGTTTAAAGAACTTTTTTTGTTCACTATGCAACTAAATAAAAAATTAGCCACCATTATTCACCTCAGTTCTGCGCTGGTGACATATCTAATAATATAAAATCTTTGCCTACCACAGCTAAATACGGTAGACAATTATGAAGTTTAGACTGGTGGCTTTAGTAGTATGTTTCAAAGGTTCAGATCCTTGTCCGTGGTCAAGCATAGACAATTCTGAATCTGGACCCTAGTTTAGATCTGAAATGTTAATTAATGTTAAATAGGGTTTTCAGTGCTTAATGAAGTACAGTTTGTTTATTGGTTTGTTAAGTAATATGTTTCAGTTTAGCACATAATTACCAATTTTAAATTTACTTACATTTAGGTCAGTATTTCATTCTTCTTTTGTACACCACAATAAATGAAAAAAAAACAAGCAAAACAGAAACATAAGATGTAGAATACAAAAGGCGGCCTTATCTTAAGGTTGCCTGGAAGAGATCGCTACTAAGCGATAAGGCCGCCTTTTGTATCCTACTTTTTCTTATGTTTCTGTTTTGCTTGTTTTCTTTTATTTATTGTGGTGTACAAATAAAGAGTATTAAATAAATCTCTTAGTAGCGATCTCTTCCAGGCAACCTTAGGCTTAGGAACTTATTAGGACAACTGATGTATGTTGAATAAACAGTACCATACCGTACAATAAATTGTGTATACCTATGTATTTGTAATTTTTTACATTTTATGGTCCTTTAATACAATTTTTGAACATATTTTATAGATCCATGGCGACAAACCGAAGATGTGGCAAATGGCAAGCAAGTGGGAGAGTAAGGAACAGAACAATTTAGAAAATGCTAGAAGCTTTCTTCTAAAAGGCATTCACAGGCATCCAGACTCAGAAATACTTTATTTGGATCTCTTTGAAATTGAGCTCATGATTGCTTACCAAGCTGATGAAGAAGATAAAGTAGGCATTATTTTAACATGTTTTTTATATTTTAGCCTACTTACTTTCACATTTATTTAAAAATGAACCGGTCAACTTGAGATCTCCTCCTTTTTGAAGTTGGTTAATGTATAATAAATTAATTACTATTTCGATTGTAGGAAAAATATCTAAAAAGAGCTGAAGTTGTTTGGAGAAATGGAATGAAAAATATATCAGATGTAAATTACTTGTTGAAGCTGTGTGATTTGTCATTGAAATATGGAATTGATGAAACAACTACTGCTTCTATAAAAGAGGAGATTTGGAATAGAAGAACAGAAAGAGATGTTTGGACTTATATAGCAAACAAAGAATTAGAGGTAGCATTAAATCAATACATAATAATATGACTTACTGTTACTGTAATCAGACTCAGGCAGCCAGTTAATAAACAAATAATTTTCAGGGATTCCATTGGACAGAAATTGAAGAATTTCTTAATGATGAATTAAATTATCCTCCAGAAATAAACAACTACATTGCAGTGTATGAAGAAGCTTTGCAACAGGTACATAACTATACTTTATTGTGTCAAATTAGGAATAAATTCTAAATGTTTTAAAGCACAAGTTATTTTACAAATTGCTTTGTTTTTCATCCCATTATAACAAAAGAAAAAGTATTGTTTGTATTTTTTGGATATATTCAAAGAGGCCCCCAATATGAGTTTCCCGGCTTGAGCCTAGAAAGCAAGATAGTCGGAAAAAGGGCACCAGAGCGACAATGTTAATGGGTGGACAATATAAAGAGTAATTACAATAAAATGCTTAAGTTATTGGAAAAGTTTTCTGTCTGATTGCCAAACTTCAGTTTGAAGAGATGAACCTGATGATGATGATGATATCGTACATAAATATTGCTCTGCTTCATTGGCATAAGTATAGCATTTGAGACGCATTGGCAAATTTATTTCCCATAAATTCGCCAATGAGTCTCATAAAAAAGGCTCAGAATAATTTTCACGTTGATGTGACTAGCTCACATCCTTTTAGACTGGGGGTCCATTCAAGATATGGGCACATGGCATATCATGTTAAACCGTCTGTTCCAGTTATATGTATCAATCATTTGAATCTAAGTCAAATATTATCACCCTAAACCCGCCAACCCGAATTGAAGCTACAAGCTCCATATCCCTTTTCCTAAACGACAGGCGGCCTAGCCCTTAAAATATTAACAATGATGAAACCTTATTTACGTTTACCATTTAGTTTCCAGATGCAGCACTTTGCACTAAATACATCCATGGCCTACTTGGTGTAAAGGATAGTGTTTGTTCTGAGATACAGAAAATTAACACTGTGAAACACGCTTGGAATTACGGTCACGAAAACGGGCTCCTTACTAATGAAATGTATGCATTTGGCATTAGTGTGTTAAAGTTGGAAGATGAAATGACGAAAGATGAACTCACTGAGGTAATATTTCTTTGTGTGGAATGATTTTTGTTCAAACTTACCTTTAAATTTTCTAACTTTCTTAAAATTTTGATATTTGCTGAAGAGGTTTTTTACTTAAAGTGATGATAATTATGCTTGATGTACCATTTTTAAATCACAAAGTATGTACAGAATTATTTATTTCAAAAACTTGAAATGAAAATAACATAAAATGTCTCATAATCAAAAAATTGTAATACATACACTTATTTATTTCCCTATCAACAATTTCTGGTTCTCGTATATTTATATTATCACATTGTTAGAATTATTAATAAATCTATATATAATCTCTGGAAAATATATTTTTTAATCAAATCCCTATTAATAAAAAAAAAATTAGATTAGATTATTTTTTGGTTTTTCTTTTTTAATGTATTATGTTAATTTATTCCAGATTCTTGATGCGGCATTAGCTAAAAACCCACATTGTAGAAATTTATGGGAGGAAAAGCTTTTGCTTAACAAGTCAGATGAAAAAAAAATGTTATCCATACTCCAAGAGTCGGGCAAAAGTCTTAAATCTGAAGATTATCTTGCACTGTGGAATTTCATGTTTGATAATATTGATTCAAATGTTGTAGTAAGTAACAAATAATAATATTGGTATAGTAAAATAGTAATTAAGCCTGCTAATAAATCCAAATGGCCATGTTCAACAGCTTCTTTGAAATTATATTAACGGGTGGAAGAGCTTGCAGAGGCTTGTCTATCTAAATATGAATTAATAATATTGTAGAAACAAAATATCTGCTTTAATAAATTACTTGTTTTCTATGTAGGTAAAAAGTTTTCAGTAGGCATTAAGATGCACACCATGACTTATCTTAAAACTAGAGAAAGACGAATGTACATTGTACACCAATAAAGGTGGGGCTGAAAATATTGCTCTCCCTTTTGTTGTGTTGGGCCAAAAGAGCAATATTTTAACTCTGCCACACAACACACCTCACTGAGTCACCCATATAGTTCCATTTCCAGAGAATATGGGTCAAAATATATGCCTATGACACTCACTAATAATGTGGTGTGGTGGTGGTAAAAGAATTTTTAAAATTGGTTCAGCAGATGCAGAGAAGATTTTCTCTAGGAAATTATGTGTGTACAGACAAAACACAGTATTTGGATTTTTTAGTTCTTATTTTTTCAATGCATAGTGTAAAATTCACATAATTTTTCAGTTCAAGACTTGTTATGAGAAATTCAAGACCTGTGAAAATGCAGTAATATTTTCCCTAAAGCCTAAGCTTTTACAAAAAATGTATGAACACAATGGCATTAAAACTGCAAGACATATCTATGAAGAGTTTATTAGAACTCCACCAACTCAAGTTGAGCTACATAGAGTTATGATTGAAATAGAAATGTCCCAAGAGAAACCGGCTTTGAAAAATGTTAGGAAGTGTTATGAAGCATTGGTGCAGCATCATGGGACCAATAATATTGAAGTATGGATGGACTACATGAACTTCGAACAGACTAAAGGTAGTGCTGCATCTGTGCCGGCTATTCATAGAAGAGCTATTGGAATGTTGGTGAAGGATTTAGTAGACAAGTTCATTGAAGCTCAAACATTATCAAAATTGAAATAAATAATTTAATTTAATCTGGTATTTTATTAAAAACAAATAATACATTGAAACAAAATATATTTATAACCCCCGAGTGTACTTTGACAATCTAGCATAACGGATTCACATGAAACATTTATACTAAATTATTTACAGTGACCACTTTACACATACATCTCTACATGAGGTCAAAATCTCTACTTTGGTGATTGTGGAATAACACTTAGCGAATAAACACAATGTAATAAATGCATTGGTACATTAGGACTGAGGCAGTTACTGTGTAGCTGCGATGGGAGCAATGTAGTACCTAAAGATTAGGGATGAACCTCGTTTGTGCTGCTTGTTCCTTAGAAGTTCTCTCCAGCAAGCTTGCCATGATGGGTAGGCGGGCATCAGAGGTGGATTACCAGCCCTTAGACTGCATCCAGCGACCGCCATACATGTCGACACAACCACTAGCGGGTAGGTTATTGTGCTAGTTACAAATGTGAGCAATGGTAGTGTGTAATATCTTAAATCTTTCGTTTTCACCAGATATTTGTTAACATAGTAGGCCAAAATTCCAGTCACAGCAACGCAGGTCAAATCTGCAAGCAGCTTAGGTATTATTCCGTGGAAGAACCCGAGGATACCGTCGTCTCGGTAAATTGATACGATTGCGCCCAACAGAGAACTGTACTCTTCTTCTTTTCCGATAAATGCAGCCATCATCCTTACCGACACTACGTGGAAAGGATAGGACACCAAGACGGACGCTGTGTGCATGATCACATCCCGACGCCCGAGCTTGTAGTAATCCTCGAGTTTGGGTTCGTCGTCCGATACGATGTTTGGAGGATCGTTGATCTCCGGTAGATCGATACCACAGGCATGTATTACCTTCGAGGTTAGCTGACTAGAGGCGATCAACCCCAGCACTCTCGCCGACAATCCCGTGTAACAACCGAAGAAACCGTCGGACTTCTTGATGAACTTTATGTATTGAAAGACGTTAGGTAATATCATAGCGGGCCGACCGAACAGGGTTGTCGAACGCCGCGGCGGCAGAGGCTCGTATCCGAGTTGAATGAGCACTTTCGCATACTCCATAGGGTGACATATTGTAGTAATCAGCAATTGTGAAGGCAGAGCCGCTATTTTTTCTTTTTCAATTTCGTCCATATTATTGTAATTTGACAAAGTCGACAACCTATTTTTTTCGGAAATCAATTATCAAATATTGACAAGCACTTGACAAATATATACTACCATAAACAAAAGAGTGTCACAGATCTGTCGACTGTCACGCACATGTTCTAGACGTTATGGTCTCAGATTTCGTCGTAGACACTAGACAGAGAATCCACGATATTTTCATTGTAGATTTTGGCTGCTGAAAGAGACTGAAATGGCCCGACACTTGCCGTTCAGAAATCCAATACTTGTCTAAAAGAAAATTGAAGATCAAACTGGGTTATTCCAATCATCATCATCATCATCATCATATTTTGTAGGAACTACAAAACTAGAGCTTTATAGATCGTGTCTTTTTTTGAATATACTGAATTATTCAAAAGAAGCCAAAAGCTTAATTTCCTACTTTTAAAGGGGCAATTGATATATAATACGTTTGAAATTTTATAAAATTTTATTTCATCATGCATTAGTCGTCAACTCTATAGTATTTTCCTCTTCAACTTTATAAGGCTGGTGTGTTGATATTTTCCGGGGACTCGGTTCTGCTTCATTTTCTATGCCATTTGGTAAAGCATTCTGAAAATAAGGTTTTAAATAACTGATTAATGTCAAAACTCCTTGGAGAGCACGTTAAGCCGTTAGTCCCAGTCATTATTATTACTGTGATAGATAACATTATCAACTTAGGCCAACACGAATTGAAGCAGTAGTGGGTTAAGTAAGCTCCTTATCCCCTAAAAAACCGTGATAGCCCAGTGGATATGACCTCTACCTCCGATTCCGGAGGGTGTGGGTTCGAATCCGGTCCATGCACCTCCAACTTTTCAATTGTGTGCATTTTAAGAAATTAAATATCACGTGTGACGTGTCTCAAACGTTGAAGGAACACATCGTGAGGAAACCTGCATACCAGAGAATTTTCTTGATCCTCTGCGTGTGTGAAGTCTGCCAATGCGCATTGGGCCAGCGTGGTGGACTATTGGCCTAACCTCTCTCATTCTGAGAGTAGACCCGAGCTCAGCAGTGAGCCGAATATGGGTTGATAATGATGGTATAAGTTTAATAAGTTGTCCAAAGCTGGTAATGAAGGAATAAAGTAAATCATAGGCCATGGTCCAAGTCCAACTTTCCAATGTAATCGATTGCTACGAACATGCTCGGGAGAATGTCTCGTGGGACAGTGTAGTAAAATCATCATCAGCTAATAAATCTCTTATGAGACATTGTTAACGAACGGTTAAAGGTTGTATTTCCATGATACAAAAAAAGAAGTAAGACATATCAGGTACAATAATTAACTTGTCATTTACGTACACTTTTATTGTCTACATCAGTATCACTCTCATAGTCACTTGCTTCGTCCGAATCACTCTCTTTATCGTCTTCTTCTTCTTCATTTTCTAGCATTTCATCTTTCTCTTCTAATGGTTCCCATGCGATATCCTTATCTACCATGTCTGTGAAAGATTTTTTGCATGTAAATATTTAAATTTTCATAGATATTAGGTATTTGTAGTTAATTCACTAATCCCTTATTCAATATCAAAAAGCTGAAAGTCACTTTGGTACATTATTAGTCAAACTTTTTACACTTTCACATCCTACTACCTATTTCGAAAATATACTATGAATCGCAGGGATTTCTAGGTTCTCTTTGTTTTCTTATTTGAGTGTTAACGTCGGTGTTCAGAATACTGTAACAGCTTTAATATTACCTCTAAATCTCAGGGACCCACGTCTACTGGGTGGTTTATCCTCGTTTGCTTCTATTATGATGGCTGGTACGATATCAATGACAACTCCATTCGGTTTCTTATCTTCTTCTTTAACTTCTTCATCTTTATTGAGCTTTGGAGAGAAAATATTATATTACTATGTTTATGTTGGTGTATAATAAAATAAGAAAGGGGGATTTATTTTTATAGTGGTGTAGTTTTCAGTATTCATATAGTACCTATCAACCTGTTTGTTTTGTTAATATTTAATTGCAGTTGCTAAAAGATACTTTTCCACTAGACAATAGTTATGCAGGTGTATCGTGTAGTTATAGATCATTGTAATGAGTTCAAACCCAAATGATTCAAATAGATCGTATTTTACCTGTACTAAAGATACAGATGGTTCCTGATATTTGGTGGCTTTCTCCTTATTCCTCATGATATTCTCATCTGTTTCTTTCTCTAGTCTCAATTTGTAGGCTTTGTGTGTCCGCCACATCTTAAACAAAATTGTAAATCTAAGACGATTTAAATTCAAACTAGATGAGTTATCTTAATTTACAGGAGTTCTTCCAACTCAATCATCAGACCAGCTCCATCATAATATATTATTGCAATGCCGTCACAGATACTTAATTTTATTTCAATGGTCTTTTCAAGATTGACTTAATTAGCATATACTAATGGGAAATTAAAGCTTGTAATCATACGTACATGGGATCCAGTGTAGCACAGACCCAGAAGAAATATAACCGTTAGAGCGATGAAAAACTTGTCGGTGTTTTCTTCTTCAGTGTCGATTTGTAAATGCATGGAGTCGTATGGAACTCGTGAAGGCGGATCCTCAACCCACGTTTTATCAACACTCTGTTTTGAAAAAATATGTTAGAACACTTGGAGAAAAAATATCGGTATGAATAATCTAATAAACGCACAAAGGAAAGAAGACTGGAACTGGAAAGGAACAATAAAGGAAAGGAAGATAATTATTTTGGAATTGCACCTGAACAGGACAGTAAAATAGCAGAAGATAAGGCTTAGTGTGATGGTATACCACTTATAGAGGTTATTGTTTTCAGTAATAAATTGCAATATCTTATAGGCAGTCAGATACGTAAATTAAAAAAAGAACACTGATTATTTTGGAAAAATCATGTTTGGAAAAATACTCGGAGAAGTAAAACTAATAATGAAAAATAACTAAGCAATGAATAAATAACGGACATAGAAGATTATAATTACGATGACTCAATCTTAAACGTAGTAAAATGGCTAGGCTAGGCTTTAATAGAGCTTCTGGTTTCCAGAAATAAATTCAAATCTTTTGAATTCTGTTATCTGCATCAAATATTATTACCATAGAGATGTAAAATATATTTACGAAACATCATCCAAATAGTTCTCAAAAATATTTCATCTGAACGAAAAGTATTATAATTACAATGAGGAAGCTTCCGTTATGTGTAGCTCCTAGTTGATCGTGTTCAGGCCATGCTTCATCGAAATCGGCAGAGCATTGTGCACTTCGAACTCCTTGAGCGTTCACGGCGTTTACTTTTTCTGTGTCAGATCTAGTGAACAGCATGTATTCTTCTAGCGGCTTCATTTCATAGTCATTTATTTCAACGAATATATCTGGAATTTTTGAACCATTCATTGAGTGCTACACTTGTCTTAATTAAGGGTGTAAGATACAGGTGCAAATCATTTAAGAGTCTTCGCCTAAGCGGTATTTGCATTTTTGATTATTTTAGTGAACCCTATATCAGGCGAATGAGTACCGACTCTGTTAAGTAGTTTGCTTATAATAATTGTCGAAGTCGTTATTAATTCGCAGTATTTTGTTAATACGCGTAGGTTTATAAGTAAAGTGTTGTAAAATTTGGTATATTTTACACTATTTACGACTATTTGTTTAAAACAGTTTTAACTAATTTCTTCAATATTGTATAATAATTATGTTTTTAATAATGACAACTTACTAGAAAGACATCCATTATATCCTTTATATATTTTAAGTCTAGGATCTGTTGTGTTTAGTCCACCGATCTGTACTTCATTAGAGCCCACATCAGAGACCTCCCATAGACCTTCTGGTGGTAACTTCTCTAAGGGAACTTCTATTCTATCTATTAGTAACATTGCTTCTTGTCCTATCCTTGTATAATATACTGTGTGGCGTGCTCCTGCATTAAATATTACATAATGTTTCAGTACATAAATAATGATAAAGATTAGAAAATATTTTATCTTTTAACTTATTATTATCGTTCATAAGATTCTCAGTTGTCACATACGTCCCTGTCCAAAAGCTAAAAGACATTTTCCATTGTGTTGGTAAATAGATTATATTTCATACAAACACTTCAATACTTGTATGTACTTGTAGTTATCTCTTTAAAAACCTTATCATTAAACTTATTATCATTCAAATGATTGTCAGATTCACTCAACTTACCGTTTAGGAAGTTTCTGTTTTTAACTTCACCACCGTAAGCGGATTCTTCTCTGTCTTCTTCGAATTTCAAGTATCCGTCCTGTGTTATTGCTACCAGTAAATAATAACTACGTCTGTAAAGAAAATGGAGTCAAAGATTAATTTTTCTACGAGTTAATCTATTACTATTTGTAACATTTTATTTCGAGTCTGCTACTAATTTAGTTACATTAGAAGTAGATTTTCTATTGATTCAATCTATATGTGTATATGTGTTATTGTATGTGTGTATGTGTTTAGTATTCACAGCTGTGTGTGACCGTGTTTCTGTTTATTTGCATATATAGCCAATTAGCCATACGTAAAGATTTTTGTTCGTGTACTAAATACATAAATAAAGTAAATACATAAATGTTATATGACTATGTGGTTTGCCTTTTTTACTTCATCTTTGTCGTTGTAGTATATGTCAACAGCCTAGATTGTCAATAGATGAGTCTATAAATACAAGCCTCGGACAAGAGGGGCAGTTAGTTGCACTTTATTGCTACAGCAGTACGTACACGAGGTACTTAGGTAGATACAGTGTTCAACCAACTGGATGTGATAACCCGAGTGATCAACCGATCACCCCGAGAGTGTGTGCAAACACTACAGTCGTGTTATTCAGATTTTAGTTTAGAAACTTACTTGTTTTCCGTTTGCACTAGTAACAACACCGTATTTTTTTGACGCAGATCGTTGCTGGAGAACGCTAAATTTATTTTTACCTGCAATCAAATTTGAATTGAAATAAAAATAAAATTAAATCCGGTTGCTTCAATTAATAAATATTTTTAAATTCTGCGGAAAATCTATACTTATAATAAATCTGTAGAGAGGTCAATACTGTACATGAAATATATTTCCAAAATAACTATCAGGGGGTGATTAGTGATCAGCAAAATTTTCGTCTGTCTGTCTGTATGTTCGTTATAGAAACAAAAATTTAAAGCAAAAAACTTGTATATCAAACCACACTACTTTACCAGGCTTGACAGTCAAAATAGTTTCTAAGATAAAATTAAGATAAAATTGACAGGGTTTTATGGACATTGGACATGCAACCACCGAAATTAATCTCTTTATACGAGTATTTTGTTAGTCCGAGGTTTAGTTCAGAGACTCCAGTAACTCGTAAGTAAACTACAAAGCTATATTTTGGCATAAATTATTGTTTTTACCGTTAAAAAGTGGTAAAATATTTTTTTTTTTTACTTAAAAATGGGGATGATTTTTTACAAAATAATGAAACGAGCAAGCTCGTGTGACGTCATTCTAATTACAACGACACAAACAAAGTTCGTATAACTAACTTTTGACACTTACTTTGAACACGGGCCCGGCTAAAACAAATTTCCTCTGTAAAATGCTTTCCCCATTGAAATCTGCCCCTTTTTCCTCCATGCAATATTCGCCGAAATAACTGGTCAGTTCGCAATCACAACTGCTCTCCTGGTTTGTGAAGTCCTCTGTGCAGATTCCGCCATTTTTGCAAGGTTCTGAGTCACATTTCATATTGCATTCCGGTAGCACGCCCGTTAGATCTGGTTGATGATTTTTGATTGGATTAACCATTTTTATCTTACGAAATACATTTTTCATATAAAAAAGACTCACGAATTCAATTTACTATTCTATTTCTACACTAAATAAGAGATTTGTGGCTTTTAGTTATCATCACAATACAAGGCCTTTTGGGTGGACTTCCAAGCAAAATTGTCTCGAGCCTCCAATATCCAGCGGCTCCCTGCAACCCGCTTGCTGTTCTTGGTCCACCTAGTGGGGGGTCGAACACTGTGCTTTCCGGTGCGGGGTCGCCAGCACTTTAAGACCCCAACGTCCATCGGCTCTTCGAACTATGTGCTCTGCCCATTGCCATTTCAGCTTTGCGACTCACTGAGCTATGTCAGTGACTGGTTCTTCTGCGGATCTCCTCATTTCTGATTCGATCTCGCAAATAAACTCCAAGCATATTCCGCTGAATGACTTAAAGCCTTTGAATTTTCCTTGTAAATGTGCAATAAAGGATAAAGAAAATATTTTGTAATTATTCGTCAGAGTCATTACCTTGTTCAATATTTTGTTGAGCTTTCTTCGATAAGTCGACCACGTGATCAGCAATTTTGAACCCTCTCACACATCCAACGTATCCCCCTTGCGGTAGAAGGATGGCTCGGGGAGCTAAATGTAAGGAGTACGGGTCGTAGCCTCCGAGGTTCATTTGGAAGTAATCTGTTGGTGGAGCTGGAGGTCTTTGCGGACGGATCACCTCTAAAACATAGAAAACGAAACCGTGCATAGATATGTATGGTTTTTTATTTTGCCCAACTCTGAGTCTGCTCTGAACACGATGCTTATAGCTGTGTTGTATAGGAAAACATAATATACCAGCCTATACCAGCAGAGATAACTATTTAGGTTATCGTTAGATTCGTCTTGAACGTATAGACTCGACGTGAAAAAAAAGTTAATATTCGCCGTATCTTTTTTATAATATGGTCAATATACCCTGCGCAACTAGTCGGAAAAGTTTGCCAGGGTCGTAATAGCGGGCGAAGATCGAACCACGACCTTTCGGTGATGAGGCCAACCCCTTTAACCGTTATACTGTTGAGGCTATACTTATAGTTGGGTGTGTGCAACGTCAGAGTGGACAAGAAGTTTGGCGCATACTATAATTAGTATATCGATGGAAATATGGAATGATGGAATATGAATGAACTTCATAGCTTAACACCTCAGGGTAATAGGCCAGAGGGAGGGGGGAATACCAAGATACATAATACGACATATGTGCAAGTGTTCTAAGACATGTTTGATGAAAATCGGTTAAGCCGTTTAAAAGTTGTGGTGGGTGAAAGTGGGGAAGATTAACCGAATGTCTGCAAGTATGAAAACGCACTGAAAGAGTATATTGATAACTTGATCTTGAATAATAATTAATAATTGCATGACTTTCGAGGGATTTTCAAAATTTTAAATTTTATGTTATTAAGAGCCGTGATATGACATCTGCCTCCGATTCTGGAGGGTGTGGGTTCGAGTCTAGTCAGTTGTGTGCATTTTAAGAAATTAAATATCACGTGTCTCAAACGTTGAAGGAAAACCTGAATACCAGAGAATTTTCTTGATTCTCTGCGTGTGTGAAGTCTGCCAATCCGCATTGGGCCAGCGTAATGGACTATTGGCCAAACCAAACCAAACCAAACTCCGCTCAGCAGTGACCCAAATATGCGTTGATAACGATGTTATTTAAAAAAAAAAACTTACCCAAATCAGCGTTCACCCACGGCTTATTAGTGTAGTTAGACAGAAGCTTTGCAACTTTATTAATCGTTGTGTTCTTATCATTAACATGCAGAGTGGTCGTGTTCTCAGTCCTTATGATTGCTATCTGCACACTTTCCCCTTTGTTGATTTTCTCGTAAGTAACATTCATTTGTACGATCTCATCTTCGTTGTTGAACAGATAAATGATTTCCGTTCCATTGTGAATGAATAAGTGAATGAAGTTGTTGAGATTGTCGTTCGCGTACAACACTATTGCGTTGTCGTCGTACGTCCTTAGGTTCATTAGGACGTTTTCTGTCATCATTTTCTTGAGTCGCATCTTTTCTGCGTTTGTCGCGTTGTCTACTAGATAGTTTTTCTTTAGGTAAGCCTCTTTGGTTTGGAATGTTAGTGCTTTTTCATTGATATCTGAAAGTTTGTATTATAAACAAATAATAATATATTTTAAAGCCGAAAAGGAAGGAGTAAAGATGATACAGAGCCAGTCTTTACAAGCAGCGTGGTGAAGCCGGTGAAACCCATGAAAACAAATCCGTGACATTTGTCTCTTTGACATCCGCATATACACAGTTTTGCTCAACATTTTATGAATAAAATTAACTTAATGAGATAAAATATAATAAAAACACTAACAACAATTATACCAAAATACTCCATCTTAATTCTTTAGTTTTTATAAAAAGGTTTTTAAAATATTTAAAAACATAAGACGCCATTTTTCTTGAATAATATTGAAAATTACTAATGCGACGCTTCGTGTCGTACTGACTCGAGAGTGTATTCGTTTTTAAATTTTGTATTTAGAGAGGCTACGACACCGTCGTGTGCCGTGCGCTCCGTCTGCCTATTATTCTTAATATGTGCAAAATACTTGGACTTCGCTCACGAGATTACCGCCATGTAAAATGTTGAGTCGACTGTTATTGTTCCGATAGTTGTTTCAGTCAATGGTCTTATAGCGAAAAGCTTCAACCAATACCTTCAGAAGCTTTCACTTAACTGTTGGATCAAGAGTCGGATACATAAGGCAGTGATTCTTCAGACGGCGCGTATTGTGATGAGGTTCCTCACTCTGGAGCCCTGACCACCGGTTGCTTGGGCACTCAAATGTCCCGCAGCGGAAGTGTCGATGTTTTTTTTTGTTTTTAAATTTTTAATAGTGTTTTGTTATTTATTTTTATATGAACATTGTTAAAAAATTAAAAACTGCCTTGTGTATCCGACTCTTAATCCAACACTTAAGCGAAAGCTTCTTAAGATGTTGGTCGAAGCTTTTCACTATAAGACCATTAACTGAAACAACTATCGGAACAATAATAGTTGACTCAACATGACTTATTATTGGAAAAGACTAAATTGAAGGAATGATTTTGATTATTATTGGTACATAATATCGTTATTATTTATGCATCACAAGCGACGCACCCATACTGTAATGAACAAATGAGTGTTTACTAAACCTGGCGATAGATGTCGCTAATCGTATATAAGTACGCGCTAGCGTTGTGTTTTTCGCCAGAGTACATAATCTGCTAGTTTAGAATTTTTTGGTAACTCTGGTTTCCCTTCATAACGCATAAATCTTTCGCCTTTTACTAAAGATTTCCGTGGAGGGGAACACTCAAATGAGTCTTTGAAATTTTTTGAAGCTTCGCTACCTAGCGGAGCTATGTAAAATGTAAATTAAAACTATAGTATAAATTTAAATATTAAATATCGCCAGGTATAGATACTCAATGTATAATTAGTATTTATTATTTAGTAATAAACAAAATCATTCTTTCATTTCAATTTAGTCTTTTCTAATAATAAATTATGTAGACTTGTAGAGTCAACTATTAGTATTATTGTTCCGATAGTTGTTTCAGTTAATCGTCTTATAGCGAAAAGCTTCGACCAACACCATAAGAAGCTTTTGCTTAAATGTTGGATCAAGAATCGGATGCAGAAGACAGTGATTCTTGAGACGGTGCGTATTGTGAGGAGGTTCCTCAATCTGGAGCCCTGACCATCGGTTGCTTGTGCATTTAAATATCCCGCAGCGGAAGTGTTAATTTTTGTTTTTTTTTTTTACAAATTTTTAATAGTGTTTTGTAATTTATTTTTATACTAACATTGTTAAAAATTTAAAAACGACCTTCTGTATCCGACTTTTAATCCAACATTAAAGCGAAAGCTTCTTAAGATGTTGGCCGAAGCTTTTCACTATAAGACCATTAACGGAAATAACTATTGGAACAATAATAGTTGATTCAACATAACTTATTATTGGAAAAGACTAAATTGTAGGAATGATTTTGATTATTATTGGTACATAATATTGTTATTATTGATGCATCACAAGCGACGCACCCATACTGTAATGAACAAATGAGTGTTTTCTAAACCTGGCGATAGATGTCGCTAGTCGTATATAAGTACGCGCTAGCGTTGTGTTTTTCGCCAGGGTACATAATCTGGTGGTTTTGAAATTTTTGGTAACTCTGGTTTCCCTTCATAACGCATAAATCTTTCGCCTTTTACTAAAGATTTCCGTGGAGGGGAACACTCAAATGAGTCTTTAAAATTTTTTGAGGCTTCGCTTCGCTACCTAGCGGAGCTATGTAAATAATTTCAGTTAATCGTCTTATAGTGAAAAGCTTCGGCCTTCGACCAACACCATAAGAAGCTTTCGCTTAAATGTTGACCCTAGAATCGGATGCACAAGGCAGTGATTCTTGAGACGGCGCGTATTGTGAGAAGGTTCCTCACTCTGGAAGCCCTGACCATCGGTTGCTTGGGCACGTAAATGTCCTGCAGCGGGAAGGTTAATCTATTTTTTTTATAAATTTTTAATAGTACTTTTTGATAATATTTTGTATTAATGACATTGTTAAAAATTTACAAAAAAGGACAAATATATAAATGAGAGTAATTTTTATTATTAATAATACAGTTTTATATTATGTTATAAGCATTGTTAAAAATCACAAAGTGTTAGTAAGTATTTATGTTATTTATTTCTATATTAGTCTATAATATTATTAATTTATTTATTATTAGGTTAATGTTTGTGGTGTTGTAGGGAGGTAATCTCTGGATCTACTAAACAGACTTTGAAAATTCTTTTACCACTATAAAGCCACGTTAATTGCGAGTGTTATATTTTATTCCTGTATTCTCACGGGACCGAGAACGCGGGTGAAACCATGAGACGTCGGCTAGTCTTTATATAAATATTGAATTAAAGATGCAACTCTCTGTATTTTATTGTATTTTTTTTTGCTGTAGAGGTAGCCGCCACAAGCGAAATGTCAGGGACGTTTTCAACTCACAATAAAACACTTCAAATTTTGCATTCATTAATTCCAAACGAACTATCAATAAAAACAAAATCTTGCATGTTTTATTTGTTTTATTTATTATAGACATCTGAGATAAATTGAATAAATAAATTAAAAAAATACTTGGCCTTTATAGGTAGGTATATCTTTTGTTTTTGATGACGCAGGTGAGTTTCTAAAGATCTCAGACGATTAATGCTAAATGTTAAACTTTCAATATCAAAAGTATACCTAAAGTTATATTGTATATCTAGAATATTATCTATTTTAATTTTTAACCGACTTCCAAAAAGGAGGAGGTTGGAAGGAAGGTCTGGCTGGTGGGCTTCGGCCGTGGGTAGTTTAAAAGGCGTACCGCATAACGATTTAGTGTACTTCTAGATATGTATTCTGTGGTTCCGTTATGTATGTAGAAACCGAAAGGGGTATGAATTTCATTCAACTTCTAACAAGTTCGTTCGCATCCGTCTTAGATTGCGTCATCACTTACCATCAGGTGAAATTGAAGTCAAGGGCTAAAAGCTATAGTGATTTAGATTAAACTCTTTGCTTATATGCATTCTTTAGAATTTTTAATCAAAGATTTAAAGGCCTTGGTATGCAAATAGTAATTGCTGGTAAATTAAATGTTTCCTATACAAATACATCGGTGTGCAAGAGAAGGAAGTAATTAGTGAAATCTTTGTAATTACGTTTTTCAATAGCAAAACATAGTACAAGCGTTTAATTAATAATACTTAGATATACTCCTATACTCAAACGGTGAAAGAAAAACATCGTGAGGAAACCTGCTTATCTGAGAATTTCTTTCTTTCTATTCTTAATTCTCTGCGTGTGTGAAGTGAAGGAAGCCAATCCGCATTGATCCAGCGTGGTGGACTATTGGCCTTACCCCTCTGAGAGGAGACTCGAGCTCAGCAGTGAGCCGAATATGGGTTGATAATGATGATGATTTAGTTTATTTAAAATCTGATCTTTTGATGGAAAAGACTTTTAGAGTAAAGTATCTAGGTGGATTGTTAAAGCTTTCGAGGTAGATATAGGTATGTACTAGTGGTAATAAATGGAAATCACAAAAAAGTTTATTTTTAGCGTACTTACCTTATTAATTAGATATTATAGAAATTTAGGGCTATTATTAAGTTATTATATTTCTTTTTGTACGACAAGATTGCCCTTGACTGAGATTCTACCTGATGTATTGTCTTATCCGTCTGGTCTGTCTGTATATACTCGCAATTATATATGTATATTGTATATTAATTGTGACTTTCTATCACGGAATAATTTAAGCGTTAACTTCGTTAAATAACAATGCGTATCTAATAGTTTTACAATTAAAATTTTCAATACGTGACTTCCATTCAATACTAAGCGCCTATTAACGCAAGATATAAGGGAAGCGATAAGAATGATAGGTATCATTATCATATATAGTATAAAGTCGCTTCTGCTGTATGTTCGCTTAGATATAATACCTATTTTTTTTTTACAAGTTAGCCCTTGACTACAGTCTCATCTGATGGTAAGTCTTGATGCAATATGAAAGCGGGCTAACTTGTTAGGAGGAAGATGAAAATCCTCACCCCTTTCGGTTTCTACACGGCATGGCTTGGCTTTACGTCTTTGTCAGTAGGGTGGTAACTAACCACGGCCGAAGCCACCCACCAGCCAGACCTGCACCAATTAAGAAAACCTCAATCGGCCCAGCCGGGGATCGAACCCAAGACCTCCGTCTTGTAAACCACCGCACGTACGTCTCGTCATCTATTAGTATCTACATAGCACCCGTGCAAAGCTGGGGCGGTCGCTAGTCTCAGAATAAAATGTAAGATACCGTCTGATAAAACCTTTTTGTATTGAAGATTAGGTAACAAACGCGATAAATCGTGACAATCTTATTAGTATTGTCTTTTCTTGTGTAACGGCAAATTACCGTTTTTGCAATAGGATATTTTTGTTAGGCAATTTAAGAGCTGATAATCTAAACTTTGCAATCTTTATAGATATTTCATGGGGTCTACGGGAATAAAACTGAGGGGTCCAGCTAGTATTACTACGATATTGCTAGGTCCCATAGTAATATCGGAATAAAATCCAGTGTTGTAAATTATATACCTTGCATCTTCTTTACCTAGAGTTAGGTAATGTTTTTGTTTTTTTTTGTTCTATATACATATATTTTGTTTTCATGTAGTTTAAATTTAATCTAAATTTAGATTTAATGTTGTTCGTCTTTGTATATTGTAAATCTGGATTACTTATTTCCTTAATTAATGCCGTTACAACCAATAATTAGTACAAAATAAAAGTATAATTAAGTACCTCCTATACCTACTTACTAATTTTAAAATGCGAAAATCCGTCTGTCTGCTACCACAGCTAAATGGATGAACCGATTTTTATGAACTTTGTTATGTAAATAAATTGTACCTCGGATCAAAACATGGGCTACTTTTCTCCCAAAAAACCCCATCCTGCTCGGATTTCTGAAAGACAATTTCACGCAAACGAAGACGGGGTCCGCTACATGTACAATACAAAATGAAACAAGTTTTTTTACTTACTTTATTTACCTTTGAATTCACAATTCCGTATTACTTACTAATTTAAAAATGCGAAAGTCCGTCTGTTTTCCCTTTTCATGGCTAAATCGCCGAACCGATTTTGATGAACTTTGTTATGGAGACCTTGGACCAGAAATTTAGGTACTTTTTTTGAAAACCCATGCTGCCCGCGGGATTTCTGAAAGACGGCATCCGCTACATATTACAATAGAAAATGTAACAAGTTTCTATACTTACTTTCTTCACAATGTACTCCTAAATGCGCCCAAGGGTTCTTACAGATGCACTCGTACGTCGACCATAACTCCTTACAAGTGGCTCTATTCTGACAAGGGTTGGGCACGCACGACGGCTTGCAGTCCTTTATGATTTCCGACAAATGGACCGACATGTAACTGTATATATCGAGGATCTCACCATTCACCACTAGACCGCGGAAACAACCGATCAAACCTTGGTGCACTGCGGATTTTTTAAGATGTTCTCTGAAATTTAAGGATTTTTTGGTTAAGGATATTATAAAAAACTGGCAGGTGCCCCGCAGTTTCACTCTTACAGCTCCCGTTTCCGTGGGAAATATAGCTTAAGACTCTCAGAAATAATGTGACTTTGCACATTTTTTAACACTTTTTTTAAATCTTTGTACATTATGAGTGTTTTATTCTTTGTTAAAGTAAAATAATGTATAAAAAAGTAAAAAACCATAAAAAATCTAGAAATAATAATAGAAATAATAATAAAAAATTTAAATTTTATGCAATAGTCGGGCAACCATCGCTCGTTCTGATTTCAATATTTTATTGAAAATTACTTGTGAAAATCAGAACGAGCGATGATTGCCCGACTTAATTGCCCGATTTAATAGTGATAATTAAAGTTGAAAACTTAAAATTAATGTTAAGAGGATTCTAAAAGAGGGTTCGAGAAGAGCTCACAACAAACGATAGCCAAGGCTTATTTTTAAACCACCATTTTACAAATTTATGTAGAGTTAATGGCATAATCCTACAGTGCTGTTCAATTACTAATTTACCTCATTTTTTTTTTCTTTAAAATATTAGTACAGATAAAATCAATACTATTGAACAAATACTCACGCGGTAGCGCCTCCAATAAACATAGACCCTTCAAATGGCCCGAACTCCTCTTCTTGCAAGAGATTCAGCATCTGATATTCTGTGTTTAACATGAAACGTACGTGGTAGAAGTTGTAGTCTATCCAAATCTTGTGCCATTCGCCACCATTGAGTTTCCTTTTGGAGTTAATCACTAATTTTCTTGTAGTTCCAGTGTTGAGTGTGAAATTGAATGTGAGCTCATGTTCTGGGAAAAGTTAAATAAATAAGATTGATATAAGTTGCTTGATTGATATTGCGTTGGTCGTTAGTCCGTTGTACTATACGCATGTCAATTTTTATTATCATTAGGTAAACATCATCATCATAATAATTATCAACCCATATTCGGCTCACTGCTGAGCACGAGTCTCCTCTCAGAATGAGAGTGGTTAGGCCAATAGTCCACCTCGCTGGCTATGTATGTGTTGAAGTCTGGCACGATTGCTAGACTTCACACACATAGAGAATTATGAAAATTCTCAGATACCTATGCACTATTTTCTCACGATGTTTTTGTTTCACCGTTCGAAAAACGTGAAATTTAATTTAAAAAAAAAATTGCCTGCCTCGGATCCGATTCGACCCCACACCCTCCGGAATCGGAGGCAGAAGTCATATCCAGTGGGCTATCACAGCTCATTATTATTTAGTATATACTCTGGCATATTATTATTTAGCATATACTAATAAAGTTACACATACTCGGATGGAAGCTATAGTGGTGTCTGTGCATATGCAGCCTGAACGTATAATATAACATATTTCCCAGTAAGGCTAACCACTTCTTTTTGGACGGATCATGTAGAAAGATGACGGGTTCAAAGAAAGTCGGATATTACATCTCAGTAGCAGCTTGGAGAAAGGGAGTTGGTTTTCTGGAAAACTCCCGTGAATTGCACAGCATGTCTAATTGTTTAAGCATCATTTACCGCATTGGAGGTAGGCTTAAATTTCAAAGCCCTTCCTTCTTTCATTCTTTCTTTCATTAAATATCTCTCCTGTATGAAAAAAAGGCAAAGAAAGCATAGGGCAGAAGAAAGGCAAATGTAAAGGGAAAAGGCAAGGCAAGGCCGCGGCATGTGCGGACAACGTATAGTTTTCACTTAGAAATATCTGGTTTCTCTCTAAATATTATCAACAATATCCGATGATAAAGTTGATAACAATAGTCCATCTGCTCTATAGATGAAACTTTCACTGATCGATTTTATTACACGTACAAAATCATTGACTGATAATCGTGATAGTTCGATGACAGAGATCGATCAATGACAATTCGTTGAGATGTCTGAGATTGTAAAAAATAATTGTATATTGATCATGATTGCAGATAAAATTATACTTCGTAACGTAGATCAATAAATTGATATGCTATTTATTAAGTTAATAATTAAGTTTTTCTAAATACGGCTACTGATACGCAATGGCATACTTTTCTCACGATTGCTGATAAAATTATAGTTTTTATATTATTATCAATATTTATTTTTAATTTTTTTTTATTCAGTTGGTGCTTATTTTCAATACAACAGACAAATAGAGAAAAACTCACAAGTTAAGTAACAGCAAGGTAATCATAAAAATATACAATTTCGGTATTTACACGGAAAGTTTTTATAGTTCACAACCTGCGTCGGAACTCTTCAAAACTTACTCTGATTTATGCCATATTCACAGTTGCTATTAAAAACAATTGAATAATTTTTATTTCATTTAGAAATTTATAGTTTTTGTGTGGAAAAATCATTATTCTGAAATCTGACACCATAACTAGATAATATTTCAATGTGGCCAGTGGGTTAGAACGACAATTTTATATTTTAAACCCCTGTAAATAAACAGGGGTTTAAAATATAAAATTTATGGAACATGATGTAAAGCGTAGTATAGTGTTGTGTGATGTTAGACATAATGAAAATAAGTCATAAAATATCCAAGAGGACTTACCACTCGTCAAAGCAACCATAAACGAAGGGTAATTAGGTCTTATAGGGGGTTGAAACAGCAATATAGCGCTGGTCCCAGTAGTACGAAAGCTGAATGCAATATCGCCTTTACGCCAACCTGGCACTTCGATATACGATTGAGATGTTGTGAACGTTACTACGTAGCGTTGAGTGTCTGAATGGAAAGAATATTAGTATCAGAAAGATTTAAACTACTTGTAACAGGGAAACCTCATAGCTTTAATCTACGTACGATGGCTATTAAAAGAGGTAAAGTTTAATAGTAGTAGTAAATATTTGTATATACCAATAGTAAGCTACGTTATTTGTGAGTGTCAAAGACTATATCCGGATCCCCGTATCCCACAGGAACCTTAACCGCGCGCGTGTATCGATGATACCAAATGAAAGTGAACGAAAGGTCGACATTTACTCGTACCTACTACTAGACCAATTTGCCAGAGAATCGAATCCAGGAATTGCTCATTAGATTCAAAATATTCCCTACTGTGTCAAATTATTTATTAAAAAAAAGACTCATCTAATATTTAGGATACGCAAAATAAAGATGATTTACGAACATAAGGCCGCTGCATATATGACGAGTGCATACTATGAGTAGCCCATTTGCCTTAAAGAATGGTAAAATAGGACTATAATAACAGCAATCAAAATAAATATTACTTACTAGTTTCAACACATTCCAACGGCCCCAAAGTAATTCGACCCTGAGCTTCTTCAGTCAAGTCTTTCTGTTGTAAAAAGAACATCTCTGTGATTCCCAAACTTCTGGGATCTGTCAAAGTTCCCTCATCCGATAGCCATTTGTTCTCGTTTGCATCACAGTTACACGACTGAGTGGGATTGACACACGTCGTATTTACTCCACATGGACAGTAGCCTCTAGAATGATTATTATTATTACTTACTATTTTATAAATACTACACTAGGTGGACCGAAGACATCAGGCGGGTTGCAGGGAGCCGCTGGATGCTGGCGGCTCGAGACCGTTTTGTTTGGAAGTTCATGCAAGAGGCCTATGTCCAGCAGTGGACGTCCATCGGCTGATAATGATGATGATGATGATTTTATAAATAAATAAATTATGCTTTCTTTCTTTAGGCTAAGAAAAGGTCTAATTTTTCCTTGGAATTAAAACTACCACGGAGCTCCAATGGGATTTAGATAGCTTGGCGTAATACATTAATCATTATTAAATCGTATTTTATTCAAGTCTTATTATTTAGTCCCTTAGTTATGAAGGGAACCAATGACTCAACTGCCAACTGCTAATTCTCGAAATTAAGAAAACTCAATATTTTTATAGACTAATCCAGGATTCGAACCCATTCTCCGCATGATCCGCAGACACTAACCACTGGAACACTTAAAATTGGACAGTTAAAATAGCGAGAGAATTTTTTTATCAAGATTTAATTAGGTAATTAATCAATTTGCTCTTGCTTTGCGTAAATTATTTAAAAGTATTGTGTAATTCAACAAGTTACAGTTGTTGGTTGTAAATAAAATAATGTTTTTTATTTATTTAGTTTTTTTTTGTATCTTGTTAGTAACTTATTTTGCTTTAAACATTATATAATTTTTAAAGTTGAGTAACTTAAAATTGAAAGAGCGAAAATAATAAAAGTTTAATTATATAATTTAGTTGATACATTAAAGCCTTAATTTATTGTGTGCGATAAATTTCAATAAAGGTCCGATTAAATTCGAAAGTCATTTACTAAAACGGTCGGTCAAGGTTGAAATGAATGTGCAAAAAGGAGTAATCGAGGGAACAGCGAACGTAATGTATTGCGGTTACGGATCCCACGGCAATCTGTTAAACAGCAACCCTTAGAGAGGTCAGTAGGTACCATTATTATAGCGGTTTAAAACGCCCTTAATCTGGCAAGGGTTCTAATATCTTTGACAGCTTCAACGGTTTTTACTATCTAAATCATGAAAATATTTTTTAAAAAGTAAAATGTTTTTTGAGTTTTTTGAGTTTTATTTCTTTTTTTTATTTTTGAAATTGATGAGTTTACACCTACGTGCCCTAAAGAGCGTCGTTAATATCTGGATAGTGAGTCTGGATAGAGTATAGTATATTACAGAGACATACATATTATAAAAGCATACAAAAAAATTGCATTTGAACAGCGTAATGAGTCTGAAATCTGAATCCTTCTACAGTAAAAAGAAAATACTAATAAAGTTCGTACGTTCAACTCTCCAGGTCTCAGGATCTCGAATCTTCCCCAATAACACTAATTATTTCCTTAATAATTAGCGGGAAGTTAGAGGCTATAACTAAGTAATTTACCTTTTGACATTTCCAATATAATCCACAGTGTTGTTAGAAGATGATATAAACCACGTGGCACTGTGTAACTCCAATGGCGCCATATTGCAATCGTACTTCATGTATTGGCGACAAAACAACGAATGCGATATCAACTCCTGTAGCATTTCCGCTGTGAACTCGCGATACTTGATCTTGAAGCTAAAGTCCTGGCCAAGGGCAGATCTGACGTCCTGAGTTTATGAAAGGAAACTTTTAATAAATAAAATACATCTTTTACTATTGACGCACTTTGCTTTTAACATTTTTATTTATAACAAGTGGATGCCCGTTTGTTTGCCTGCGTTGTATTTTATTTTACTGAATAAGCTTTTATACTTTCAACCCCTATTTAGCCCCTAAAATGGATAATTTTAAGGTTACCGGGCATACTGTGATATTCGTCTTTATGCGGTGTACCAAAATCTGTACTGATGAATACTCGCTTTGTATTTTAACATACATTACATTTCGAAACTCTGAATCCACCTCTAGGGGGTGAATTATCAAAATTTTTAAACCACAAACTAAAATGTCAGTCCATAAACAACGATTTTATACAAACTTTCATACCAATTTCACCCCATTTAACTTTTATTTTCATGACAAAAGCTATTAATATGTTATTATTTTATGTACCTTTCTAAAAAGGAATCGGTGGTTCAAATGATTGATAAATTTTTGCCTCGGGCCTGTGTCTATTACTTCTAAGTTCTAGATATCTTTATTTATGTTAAAAAACATTAGTTTTGGTACACCGTGACTAATTTAGACACAGACAAACTGTGGAATTATTTTCACATTTATTATTTATGGATATCAAGACCCTTATAGTAGACTTATACACTCTTATAGTAGAGTAGGTATATACCTGTATCTGCAGCGCTAGTTACATGCTCACTTGCTTACTTGAGTTACTTGTAGATATTTCTATTTGGTCTTGTTAGTAACAAGAGTTTTAAGACCTTAAATGTGACATATTTATTTAATATTTTTTAAATTGAATACCAGCTGAGAAACATTTTCACATTTATAACAGCATGGATATCAAGACCTTACAGTTTTACCTATACCTGCAGCGCTAGTTAGAGGCTTACTTGCTAACTTACTTGAGTTACTTGTAGATACTTGGGCTTGTTTAACTGGCATTGAGGTATTTTATTTCGAATTAAGGCCTTAAATGTGACACGTTATTTAATCATTTTTAAATTGAATACCTGTTCTGCGTCTTTATCAGTCGACATCATTATATTTTAATATTGAAGGCTAAGGCAACAAAAATATGATAACAATAGAACACAATCCGAAGACATGCCTTGTTTCCCACCTATTAGTATTGTGTATCACCTCGTATTATGCATTATCATAGTTTTAGAACCGTGCAGCTAAAGTGCCTATTGTCATTGCTAACTTGTACCACGAATCGGAAGGTTTCGCTTTATTTTTAATTCTAATTGCTGCGAGATTTCGTAATAAAAACATCCGGACCAAGCGCTGCTAAATGATAAGTAAAATAAAGAACAAAAAGGTTTTGCTGACAAAAAGTTTCAGTTGCACAAAATGAACCGCGATTGTATACTTCAAAACAAATGAATGAAGTAAATGATGTATTCAATTTATTTAAAACATTTAATATATTTATATTATACAATATTTTAGAGTAGCCTACGAATGATGCATGTTTAAATATAGTCCATATCCAGAATTGCTAAGTTAACTATTCTGTTTTTCTAATTATTCGATTTCATCTTAATATTGAGTAAACTAATTTAAAATAACATTTAATCTAAACGCTTAAAATACCAAAAGCTAAGTAAATTGAAGACCATTGGGCATTTGCGTGTATTAGAAATAAGCCACCGAATAAGAAACCTCATTATATCTTGAAATGAATTAAGAGCACGCAGCGCGTCGGTACGTTATGGATAAAATTCGAAGCGCAAACGAGATGCGGAATTATGACTTTCACGTGAGTGAAAAGCACGGAGCGATTGACGCGAGACGCAAATTTTATGACATGAGCGCCAAAACCATTTTTACCTAATGGCAAGTAAATTAAACAACATAACGAAAAACAAAATGGCCATATTCAAGATATATATCAAATTTTCTATACAAAACAAAAATTTAAGAAAATAAGTTTGCTTTTCCTGAGATTGAAAGCAAAATGTGAGCAAAACATGTATTTTAAAAAAAAATAAACTATCGAGAAAAGTTTTACAAATTGTGTATTTTGTACAGTCATAACGAAGCTAACATTTTGAAATATCATTTACCCAAATATCAGGCTCCTAACTTTTCCAGAATCTGAGATCCAGAACCATTTGTAACCACCAAATTACATATTGCACACTCTTAAAATCGTTGGCAAGTACCATCTCGTTTTCAAGATTTTAGTTCAATTATTATCGTTTTGATTATATAAGTAATTTAAATGCTTAGTTATATAGGTTCTTTAATCTCTGATAGTATTAAAATGAGAAATCCTTACCACTTGACTGGGCAGATTATGCTCAACAACAGTGGTAGAGGAGTCAGCTTCAATCTGAAATTCACATTTGACGTGTGCTGGTGGGAACTTGCCGTTGCCATCAATGTCTATGAGGTAAACATCGTTTCTCGTGTACCCTAGAAGTGCCAACTCTTCACATGTTTTCCTGAAGGTTGCGAAATGACAATTTTCACCGATGTAACCTGAAAATATAATGACGCCTTTGAATATTGCTGTTTTTTATGTTTTATTGGAATGTATATTTTGTCTTGTCCTTTTAAAAATACTACTTTGTTGATTCATTGATAAATATACTTTAATATAGATATACTTTAATAGTTATTGACTATTGATGTAATAATAGACGCACTAAACGTATATACAAATGAAAAGTAACTACAATTTAGTGGGTTAAGATATGTAAGAAATATGTTACATTAAATATTCAACATTTAAATTAAAAGCAATAACATTGCATATAGATGAAGTTAGCGTCAAATTCCATAATTATTTTATTTCGTAAAATGGAATAAACAATATTTACAAATATATTGAAAATAACAATTTTTTTTATTACTATAATAATTAGATTGACCTGTTTGTTCACAGTTGCATATAACTCTATCCTCTCTAATAGAGCATATTCCACCGTGTTCACAAGTGTTTGGTCTTGTACAAGGGTCCACGTATCTACAGTCGTCTATTGCTACTTCACCCACTACTCGTTCTGTGTTTATGACGAACCTGAAATATAAAACTACCTTCACAATTGTCTTTTTCTTTCGAACAAGTCACTGTTTACATTAACGGCCAGTTTCTTCATCGCAAGTAACAGTCAAAGTAACGTCATAAATCAAAGGTCTTATTCACTGAAAAATAAAGTCTTCTTTACTACTTACTACTTTTACTGTTACTTAGCTTTACATGAAGAAACTGGCTGTTAATAAGTAAAAGAGACTTTAAGGCTTCTTACATTAAAAGGATAAAACGGAATTCTTATAAGTTTCCAATGTCAATGTTCTTCAACTCAGTTTTCGATAGCAATGTTTGCTGTGCTTTTATACTTTATAAAGTTCAATAATATTATCATTTATAATTATATAATTTATTTTCAATAAACATTACATATTATCCTACAAATATGTCGTAACAATGTTAGTTAATTTTCTTCAAATTCGTACGAAACTGTCTCTTCTGAGTCCATCTTGACCTATTTCTAACAAGCTATTCAAACCTTTCTATTTCAAACATAACAAGCAAAAAATAATAGAAAAAAAATTTCGTCTACTAAAACTCTCCCAATCCATCTAAAGAAGTTATAGGTAGGTTCTTCAATAATATTATCTTCAAATTTACACAAATATTCATTAAATCAAATAAATAACGAAAGTTTTTCCTAAATTTAGTTTTCCTTATTGTCTAAACAAAAATAAATTGTCGTTAGAATCGTTGAGCTCACCTCGGTTCGATCAGAAGGCCATTGATTTTAATATTCCTCATACAACCAATCAGACCCAAGTTAGCTGATTTTAATCCACTACCAATTACTATCTTGTCCTGCAGCTGAAAGTCAAGCCCTGTACAAGTATAACAAATAAATTATTTCCTTTTAATTGTTTAGAATGTCTCTTGTATTGCTGAAGGTTAGTCTGATACCTGTTAATGTATTTTCAATCATAATTATTATCATTTACATTATATCTTAATTAAACAACTATATTGGTTTCTTATTGGGCAACTGCTATAAAGCAATGCTCAAAAGACCTTTTTTTCTGACAAATCTTTCTAATCAGAAGACTTTAGGTCTTCTGATTAGAAAGAGTTGTCAAGTTACACGTAAATTCTTTCTACAAACGCTAACCTTCGAAAACTAAAAAATGTATGGACACAGTAGATGGATATGACATTTGTTAGCGCGTTAGCGTTTGTAAAAAGAGAATTGATGAAACATGGCTGAACACACCCAGAATACATATGACATTTAAAAATTTAATCAAGCATATCGTCTTTGGATATTTAATGATTATTGTTGTTCAGTGTTCTCATAAATCATGCGCTATGAACTTTTTGTCAAGATTTTCTTTTATTACCGATTTTCATGAGTTAATAGGCTATTTATGGATTAGATTAATAAAATAATGATTATTGACTACTTTGGCTAAAAAAAGTGTGTGTTAGCTCTGACGCACGAATGGAATTTACTCTTTCAGATCGACTGTCTAAATAGGTGTATGTTGCTCCGCAGCATACACTGTGTACGTCTCAATACCTACGCCTGAAAAGTAAAAGGTGCGCAGAATAGCTTGCGCACAAAAATCGTAATGCTGTCATTCGTTCATCGAATTTTACCGCCCATATTTTTTTCATACCGCGGGCTATATATGAAAAATCGATTCTTAAACTCCAAAAATTACTAATGTTACATCTTCTTTACTCACCAAACATTTGCGCATGTTTATTATGATAGTCCACAGTTAATTTGATCCGACCTTTTCTATAATCTAACTCGACGTTGTGCCAGTCATTGCTTACGTTAAACTTAACCGATTTCAATACTGTTACATTCTTGCCAACATCCGGTACTAGTTCGAATCTTATTTCCTCTTTTACCATTCTTACCTAAAATAATATAGATTTTATTATTTTCAGAATAAAGTTAAGTTTCTAAAATATTGTCTTCTTTGACCTAGTTGTTAAATCAAGATTAAGGTAACCTATTTATATCGGCATTTCACTCAGCTTATTGTATTGTTAATTATATATAGTTGAATAAGAGCTAAAATTATATTTGGTAGATTTATTCTATTTTCGGAATATCGTTTGGTTTGGATGAAATGTCAAACGTGTCTCAATGTAAAGTAAAGGATCATCAGCACAAAGGCATTGTTAAATTATTTAAAGTGATACAGGGAAAGACGTGAGACATCAAAAACCTTTTCTCAGCCTAGCTATTGCTTAGCAGCAACAGTTTTTAGATAACTTACAGATGATGATTTTAGAAATGTCTTTCTGTTTTGCTGATGTTCCTTCAGTTTCAATCAAAGCCAAACTATTAATCAAAAGTTGAATATCTACATATGAGTATAAACTCATCATTCGTTATAGAGAATCAAATAAGTTCTCGAAATAAAATACTAAAATGTAAGCAATTCCTAAAAGAGTCAATTATGTTATCGCTAAATAATATCTATTTAAAGACAGGTAGTCTTACCTCCCAGTAGCCTTGTCCCGATGTGATCTGACTGTAAGCCAAAACCGCCATATTCTTACTGGTTTTAAAGTCGAAAATCAAATTGATACTATTGCTCTGATTCAAAGGCCACCATATATGAGACGTGGCGAAAGGATAAGTTATAGGTATCACTTCTATATCGATCTCTTCGAACTCAGGATCCAATACACCTATGTAGTGGACTTTAGGGTTATTTTGCTTCAATTCATAAAGTATAGACACATCGTTATAGTAAACATACTTGAGATTCCCCGCGAAGTTGTTGAACGATTTGAGACCTTTCATTTTGTGTAGATCTGGTCCACCGCATATATAAATTTCAGGGTCAATACACACATATTTAGCATCACCTGGCACTTCGTAAGTTGCTCTGATGTCATCTAGATATACATATACTGTGTTTTCTTGTAAAATCACAGTAATGTTATGCCATCGGTTATTATTAACTTTATTTCCTAAATAATCTTCTACGGCTCCATCACCCAAGTCGATTTGTATGGCGACTCTTTCTTGGTGTATCGATAGAGCAATATAATGGTGTTTGTCATCTATTTGTCCGCTCGCATAATATAGTGCGGAATCGTCGAAACGAGTCTGAAAGTAATTTATTGCTTCTCGTTTAAGCCTTTTAATGCGTGACATTAAAATTGTGGGTCTATATTTTATACAGCCTGTTTACTTGTATTTTTGTGACATATATTTTTTTATATTGTGTTTTGAAGAAGGTCATGATTTTTATTTTGATGTATTCGTTGTATAATAGTAACCCATTTTAGGCTCACTGTGAGCATGAGTCTCCTCTCAGAATGAGAGGGAACTCATGAATAAAGGAGAGGGTTGTATATACTGCTTCGTTGATCTAGTTAATCATAGGCTAACCATAGCCTATACGGCTTCAGGTAATGAGAAACCAGAACAGACTCGATTAAGCATTCTTTCTTCTAAGAAATTGTCAATTTGGTAATGTTATACCCCCGTTAAATGTAGAGTGTGACGCACGGTATGCCGTCAGACTCAGTCATTACCATCAGTTTCATCTGATAGTGATCGTTAAAGTTTCAAACACCTTTGGTTGGCCTGAGTTGCAATACTAAAGGTACTAGGACTAGTCTAGATAATGATAATGGTTTATAGATTGAATACGATAGTTTTAAATTACAATTGGTTAGGACTGTTCCTATTAAAAGTAGTTTCTTACAAATGGTTCTTAGGTTGTGGACTAAGAACTGAAAGTTCTACCCCAGTCGTCGGTTAAGTGTACAAGCTATGAGCTTAAATGGCATGGAACGAGATGCGCTTGTGGCAATGGAGGGGAAAGTAAATAAAAGAATATATACCTTAAAATGCAAGCTCACTCTAGTACTAGTGGAGTGAACGCGATCCTTCCAATCGTATACGCGATAAGAAACGTAGCTCGAACCTCGTAGAGTAAGTATTGTTGCGGCTAGCAAGGGAAAATTATAATAAATAAATCAAGAAAGTAAAACAATATATAAATTAATCATAAAAAAAAACAAAAACTTAAAAACAAAGTTAATATAACAGACTTTTTGGTAGAAAATGTCTCTAATTAAAATAGTATTTATGAATTAATGAACTAGACAAAGATAGATTTCAAAGTGTTTAACCGACTGCTAAATCTAAAATTATAAGGTACACAGTAACTAATAGAGTTTCTTGATCTATAACGAAAGCTAACCAAGACACAAGAAAAAGGTATAATGGTAATAATATACACACTTACTATAGACATCACATAACTGTTCTTCATATAAAGTCCCAAAACAATCGCATCTGTATCCATTATACTCATTAATACATCTAGAACCTTCAAAACAAAGGTTTTCCATTGTCCGACATTTATTAATACAGCCTTCTTTAACGTTTTCATGTTTGGTAGCAATAAGTGGTACGATTGGTAGGAGATCTGACGCCGCTTTGCCTGAACTTAGTACCATATCACTGATGCAGCCGACGAATGATTCTATTATGTATTTCACACCGTGTAGTTTTTCTTCAGAACTGAGACCTTTGTTGATTATAATAATAATAATAATAATAAATCTTTATTTCAGATAATAAAATCCATAAATTACATTCAATTGATTAAATTTTAATATCCTATTGTTAGTAATATTAGTAGTTATAGGTACTTGAAAAAACTAAATTAAAATATGTTAGTGTGTTAGTAATGACAGTATCTACCATTTATGAAGCACCGTGAGTGCATATGCAAGTGCACCCAGTGCTTCATAAATGGATTACCACCATTTTCC
Source organism: Bicyclus anynana (assembly GCF_947172395.1). Classification (NCBI taxonomy): domain Eukaryota; kingdom Metazoa; phylum Arthropoda; class Insecta; order Lepidoptera; family Nymphalidae; genus Bicyclus; species Bicyclus anynana. Next base: position 7,196,432 of record NC_069097.1, on the reverse strand, counting down.
ACCAGCGTTTTTAATATGCTGTTGGAGCTCTCGCGCATTCTGTGCATTATAGATATATTGTCTTTTAGTATTGTTGTCTACAGACAAGGGCTTACTTAGATTAGACTAAACTTGATATAACATCATCATCATCATTATCAACCCATATTCGGCTCACTGCTGAGCTCGAGTCTCCTCTCAGAATGAGAGGGGTTAGGCCAATAGTCCACCACGCTGGCCACGGATTGGTAGACTTCACACACGCAGAGAATTAAGAAAATTCTCTGGTATGCAGGTTTCCTCACGATGTTTTTCCTTCACCGTTTGAGACACGTGATATTTAATTTCTTAAAATGCACACAACTGAAAAGTTGGAGGTGCATGCCCCGGACCGAATTCGAACCCACACCCTCCGGAATCGGAGGCAGAGGTCATATCCACTGGGTTATCGCGGCTCTCTGACACAACAACAAAATTAGGCAAATAGGCAAAAAATTATTTAGAGATCAATTTTCAGCAAAAAAGTTAGTATCTTACAAACTTTTTTTAGAATTTGAATTTGTTATAATCTATCCAGAAGAGTGATAGACGTTGGGGTCTCAAGGTGCTGGAATGGCGACCCCGCACCTTAAAGCTATCGATCCCCCACTAGGTGGACCAAGGACATCATGCGGGTTGCAGGGAGCCGATGGATGTTGGCAGCTTTAGAGAGTTTTGTTTGGAAGTCCATGCAATAGGCCTATGTCCAGCAGTTAATGATAATGATGAATAATCCATACTAGTAGAAATATTAAACTTACCACCAATAAGAATGACTGATGTTAAATTATCCGTTATACCGTAATTAGTATCAAAACTCAAGCCCTAAAAATAAAATGTATATAAGGTTATGATTGTAATTGTATAACGCATCTTTATGATATATTCATATTTAGTAAAATAGCAGTTATTGGGCGAAAACACTAATAGATTATCGTAATTGTAGGAATATTTTCCTTTACCTTTAAGTAAACTTCTTCTTTTAATTGATCGACTTTAGCTATGAGCCTGGCTCCATGGACGTCTATAGTAACTACTACACTATGCCACTGGTCTCTGTTCAAAGCTCTACCCACTGTTACAGAAGTAAGATGTTTTCCAAACACGTGGACAACTGTAATATTAAACAATTTACTGAACTTTAGTTTTAATGCCCCATTAAAATGAAATGTAATTCTATATTTCAAACTAGCAGGCCTAGACACTTGCAGTCTGACTAATGGCTTAGAATTTTACATGAATTTATGATATCTTTTATTTCGAAATATTGGGTACCTATATCCTAAAACGCAGTACCATCTATAAGTTCTAACTGTGACTAAATTATACAAGATCCGTTAAAATGTACAAACAAAACATCAAAAATTGGGGACGGATACGATATCCTAAAACACAATACCATCTATCAGTTATATTGTAATTAAATCATACAAGATCTATTAGAATGCGCAAATAAAAACATTAAATATTCGGGACAGATAGGATATCCTAAAACGCGATACCGTCTATCAGTTCTAATTGTGATTAAATCCTACAAGATCCATTAAAATGTAGAAATAAAAAGTTTTGTTAATATCAGTAAAGCTTAAACATATACATAAAATTGAGATTCTATGTAAAAATGTCATCTGGTGCTTACTGGTGGATATCACACACAAGGTAAATGACGTTTAGTCAAATGTTTGATGTTTATTTTAATAGGTTGATAATAAAGACCGAAATAGTATATAGGCCAGCTGATTTCTATTTTATAGGTTATTAAAAAATCTCCCATACTTGTGTTTTAGAATACTCTACTGCCACTAGCTATTGTAGGAATTATTGTAGGGGTACCAAAGAAGATAATGTCTTCAATCGAAAATGCATGTGTAATTTCAATGACATAATGAATGCTTAATACAACCAGAATATAACGTATAACTTTCGAAATGGTTATTCAGCTGTCAGTTGTTATTATTTTTTTTTACCTTTAAGTTCGCCCTTCTCCACGATGACGTACAAAGCATAAGGCTGCATTTTAAAAACTGGATTCTTAACGTTGTGATACACTAGAAGACCATGAGGGAGTCGTGTTCGAAACTTGAACGATATTTCTCTGCATAATCTGTAATCAAAATTATATTTTGCTCTAGCATACGAGAACTACTTATTATCTACGTATTGTTATTCTTTTTAACTTACTATTTTACGATTTTAAATGAAATTCTAAAACAATTGCCTAAGTGAGATAAAATTATTTACTCAAAGTCATGAAAGATATCAGTGTAAAGAATTTTTAACTTGATACATTATGTTTAAGTGACTTGACTAAATCATCATCATCATTATTTACCCATATTCGGCTCACTGCTGAGCTCGAGTCTCCTCTCACAATGAGAGGGGTTAGGCCAATAGTCCACCAGGCTGGCCCAATGCGGATTGGCAGATTTCACACACGCAGAGAATTCTGAAAACTTCTCTGGTATGCAGGTTTTCTTCTGGATTATTAAAATGCACACAACTGAAAAATTGGAGTTGCATGTCCCGGACCGGATTCGAACCCACACTCTACGGAATCGGAGGCAGAGGTCATATCCACTGGGCTGTCACTGCTCAATTTGACTAAATCCATTATGTATATTTTAAGCTATTATTAAACAGTCAAAATAGCTTCACCTGTGAACTTGTCTACTATTTTTCTAACAAAAATATTCCGTATTAAAAGCTGAATATTTAAGTGATTTCTAAAAACAGCAGCGGTTGCATTTTCGTCTACAAAATTTGCATGAAACGTTGTAGATTCAGAACAACTTTGACCAGTCTAAAACTGTTTAAAATTCAGACAACTTCTGCTAACATTTTCATATATTTGCATCTACTGACCTTAATTGAAACCTTTGGATGATATCGCCATCTAGCTGTATGAAGGTGTTGTCTTTGGCGAACATGAAGGTTTGGTGATGACCAGATTCAGCGAATGTGAGGAACCGGTCCCGGTCGCTGGGTGGTATTGGTGGAATAACTGTCGCATAGGTGGAGGTAGAAATGTTAACTGTTGTGGGGGTAGGTAATGTTGATACGGTAGGCGTTATCGTTGTTACTTGAGGAGCTGAAATTGGAAAAAAAAAATAGAACTTTATAACTTTTATTCATTTTGACAGTTCATCATCATCAGCCGATGGACATCCACTGCAGGACATAGACCTTTTGTAGGGACTTCCAAACATCACGATACTGAGCCGCCTGCATCTAGCGAATACCTGAGCCTCGTTGATGTCGTCAGTCCACCTGACGAGTTTGACTATATTGAGAGTTAGGCGTATTTTTCATCATGCATCGAAAGGCTTTTAACTTCACGATATAGGAAGCTTTTAAAATGGACCTTCAAATCTTTAAATACATTGTAATATTATTGATAATCTGGTGAGTTTTTTAGTAATCATTTATTTATTATCTTAGTCTTACAGGAACAACTTAATTTGCTAGCTTAGCAAGTACGTTCGCTCGGTACCACCAGCAACTGAGGCTTGCGTCTCCGTAAGTAAAGGTCTGGGACGTTTAGGCTCACCTGTACTAATACCTCCGCATTATACACCTTTCCTTCTAGGAGTTTAAAGATATATCATTCAAAGATATTCATCATCAGTGATGGTTGTACACTGCTAGCAGTGATGACATATGCTAAGGACTTCGAAACACCATGTCTCGAATCGTCTCCATCGAACTGCTATGTACTACTCGTTTGATAACATCGGTTTAATTAGTGGAGTCAACTGGCCACTGCGCTTTCTAGTACGCGAGTAATTTTAAAGTCTTCGGTTACTTGGTTTCAAAATAAACTATTCTTCGTTGAGTTGTTATGCAATATTGTTATTTTGTTGAACATTTTATTTTTACGAATAAACACTGCAATTTGCCGATTAACAAAACGATTTATCTACAAAGGTTATTATTATTTGGCCCAAAGGTTAAGCCTTGCTATCCAGAGGGGTAATAGCGCTAGTGTATTGGGTACCTTGCCTCTGGGTGAACAATTAGATGGTGTGTATTTGTTATAATTATTTTATTTATTATAAATTTAAATTTAATATACTGTGTAATTCTTAGTTTTAATTAATATATTCTATGATAAAGTTATTGTATCGACTGGTGAAGTCTACGCTCCGACCTACTCGTGCCCATATCCAAAACCCCGAGTCCTTTCAACTAGAACTGCAGAACCGCTTTGATTGCCTAGCAAATTGCGAAACTGTGGACGATCTGAACAACAGGTTCGTGGAAACTGTCCATTCCGTTGGGTCTAAGTTCTATAAGACCCACCGTACGAAAAGAACCAAAAAGTTCTCAGACCATACACTTAAACTCATGGAAGAGAGGCAAGAAATGAGATTGCAGTGTTCAGCAGATGCGTCAAAATACCGACAAATCAGTAGACAGATCTCTAAGTCGCAAACCAGCGACTTGCGAAACTTCAATACCGAGCGTATTAAAAATGCGATTGAAAACAATCGCGGCTCGAAAGTTTTCGCCAGAGATCTGTCTATTGGACAGAGGCAGCTGACGCGTTTGAAGACCGAGCACGGTAATCTGATTTCTTCCAAGCCCGAGTTATTAAGTGAGGTCGAGAAGTTCTATGGACAGCTATACACGACTACCCAGCAGCCTGTTGACAACTTGGCTAAAGACCCCAGAGCCAAGTTGACCCGACACTATACCGAAGATATCCCGGACGTCAGCCTATACGAGATTAGTGTGGCTCTCAAACACCTGAAGAACAATAAGGCGCCAGGTGAGGACGGAATCACAGCAGAACTCCTGAAAGCGGGTGGAAAACCGATACTTAAAGTCCTTCAGCGATTGTTCAATTCCGTCATTCACGAGGGCACGACGCCTGAGGCGTGGCATAGGAGCGTGGTGGTTCTGTTCTTCAAAAAAGGTGACAACACCTTGCTGAAGAATTACAGACCCATCTCGCTGCTGAGCCATGTTTACAAATTGTTCTCGAGAGTCATTACGAATCGTCTCGCTAATAGGTTTGACGACTTCCAGCCTCCCGAACAAGCCGGTTTCCGAAAAGGCTTTAGTACCATAGACCACATCCATACGCTGCGGCAGGTTATACAGAAGACTCACGAGTATAACCAGCCACTTTGTTTAGCGTTTGTGGACTATGAGAAAGCCTTCGATTCGGTGGAAACCTGGGCTGTGCTAAGGTCATTGCAGAGATGCCGAATTGATTACAGGTATATCCAAGCGTTGAAGTGCTTGTACGAAAACGCCACTATGTCAGTCCGTATTCAGGATCAGACTACGAGGCCAATCCAGTTGCAGCGAGGAGTGCGTCAGGGAGATGTGATCTCTCCGAAGCTATTTACCGCCGCATTGGAAGACGTCTTTAAGCTTCTGGACTGGGGCGGACTTGGCATCAACATCAATGGCGAGTACATCACTCAACTGCGGTTCGCGGATGATGTAGTCATCATGGCACAGACTCTGGATGACCTTAGTACCATGCTCAATGACCTCAGCAGCGTTTCTCAACAGGTGGGCCTGAAAATGAACATGGGCAAAACAAAAATAATGTGTAATGCTCATGTATCGCTCCACCCAGTTATAGTTGAGAACGCTGCACTCGAAATTGTAGACGAATACATATACCTAGGACATATGATCCAGTTAGGTAGGTCCAATTTCGAGAAAGAGGTGAACCGTCGAATCCAACTCGGCTGGGCTGCATTCGGGAAACTTCGCGACATCTTTTCGTCCGAAATTCCTCAGTGCCTGAAGACAAAAGTCTTCGAACAGTGCGTGTTGCCAGTGATGACCTATGGTTCCGAGACTTGGTCGCTAACTATGGGCCTCATAAGAAGGCTCAGAATCACACAGCGGGCGATGGAACGAGCTATGTTAGGAGTATCTCTGCGTGATCGAATCAGAAATGAGGAGATCCGCAGAAGAACCAAAGTCACTGACATAGCTCAACGAGTTGCGAAGCTGAAGTGGCAATGGGCGGGGCACATAGTGCGAAGAGCCGATGGACGTTGGGGTCCCAAAGTGCTGGAATGGCGACCCCGCACTAGTAAGCGCAGTGTTGGCCGACCCCCCACCAGGTGGACTGACGACATCAAGCGAGTCGCAGGGATTCGCTGGATGCAGTTGGCTCAGTATCGTGATGTTTGGAAGTCCCTACAAAAGGCCTATGTCCTGCAGTGGACGTCCATCGGCTGATATGATGATGATGAAAGTTATTGTAAATTTATCTACATAGATCGTGTGTTGGTCGCGATCGGCATGATGTCATGCATGTCATCGCGACCAACACAGATCAATTTTATCGGCTGCCGTTAGCGCTGCAGGCATGTGAGATTACTTGATCGTCAGAGGCTGACATAAGTAATCACAGTTTTGATTCTATGACACGAGTTATTGAAAGTGTTCTTGATTGTATTCATAAATCTTACCTTTTTCTTCTACAGCTAAATCTACGGGTAAGCTGGTTTTAATATCAGCTATTCCATATGAAATCAATAAAACGGCTATGAATATGCTTCTTCTTTCCCGTACACCCATCTCGTTTGATTACGGTCATTTATCTGAAATTATAATAATACTAGTTACAATTCTCTCTCCCTCATGACTAAGGATCATGACCACCTTGGCGAGTCATCTTTCGGTATACAATGCTCCTCCATCGAGTACAGTTGCTGGCCATTTGGACGGCACTGTTAAAATGTGCGCAAGTGATATTATAAGGGTTCTATAATACACATGCGTGATATTATAGACTTGTACTACGTACAACGTACGGAACCCTAAAAATTGAAGTTACAATTTACAAGTTTAGTTAATTACAATTAGAAATACTGAAAACGCGCGACAGTCACGAGTATCTCAACTTTTAAATCAGAATCTTTTCCCTCAATATAGAAAAACAATATCTTCCGATTGGCCACACATTATGTTTGACGTGTTATAAATTTGCCTGCCTCTTTGGTGGCAGTCCAGTGGTGGATTTTTATCCTCCTCCTAACAAGTTAGCCCACTTCTATCTTAGATTGCATCATCACTTACCATCAGGTGATATTGTAGTCAAAGACTAACTTATAAAGAATGGGTTGATGATGAATGATGAGTGATAACTTTCTTAGATTTAAACTAACTATATTATAACGAGTGTTATTTATATTAATTGATTATGAAACACGATTATTTAGAATGATAACTTGTTTTTACTCCATACACCTTAATTTCTCAGTTTACGAGTGAAAAATAAAAGTTGTCAAACCACTTCCGATAAAAGAGAAAATGGAAAATGGGTTTCACTTGTTTTTACGCCAATGTCATAATTATAATTTGATTCTTTGATTGTATAAACTTACGGACAAAGTTGCAATGAAAGTAACGAGACGAGTTCTGTGATTAAATTCACGCAAGAATTAAATAACCAGTACCGTAAAAACGTATTAGCAGCGTTTTACCTGAAATAAAACGCATATTAAAATACTTACCTCACTGGAAACTTTATATTGAGAGTAGCATTTCCGTTTCCGTCGATTTCATACCAGTTTTCGTACTTTTATTGACGTCACGTCGGGCTATGTGGCGCCACCTGGCGGTGTCGGGCTCGGGAAGTTTCGTAAATCGCTGAGCGCGACTTTAGCTCATTGGCTCAATATATCACCAGGCAGGAATTACTTAAAGTTTCCAGTGAGGTAAGTATTTTAATATGCGTTTTATTTCAGGTAAAACGCTGCTATTAAAATATTGACCGTAACTGGAAACTTTATATTGAGAGCCTGTTTGTTTTCGCCTGGTGACGCCACATTATGGTATTATTTCGCCAATGTGATTATTAAAATAAAACTTTTTATAACAATATTATCTCTAATTCGATTAGGCTTTATTTAGAGAACAAGCTAGTAACGAAGTTTGACTTACTGTGTCTGTGCATAATACAATATTCCATTTTGTTGGAATGTAGCAAAAATACATGTCTACGGTACAATGGTAGCCAGTAATAAGTATCTATTGTCTGTGGATATTATTTATTCAAACTGTCAACTCTTTGACATTCAAGTGTCATTATATGTCATCAGCCATTTACTATATTTTACAAATATTAATAAATAGAACAGTTAGCAGTGCTTAACGTGTTTTCGTTCATCTCGCGACTCCAACTCTCAGCACATTCAAAAATAAATCAATGAACTAAAAACATACCATACATTTTTTGGCTTGGAGTTCAATACTTTTAATTTTAGGGATTTCATCATATAATTGATATTCACACTAAATTATTTAGGAAAAACACTGCTGACCGATATAGTCGTTATGAAGATTTCTTACGTGACGTCTTTACTCATTCTGCTATAAACATTACATTCTGCTATAAAATTATTACAAAAAAAATTAATATTAATTCTTGCTGCATTTAGTCGTAGTGGATAGTTATTTTATTTAATAATGAAATAGACTTATTATTTCCTAAAGAAAAATTATGATAGTGATTATTTTATTTACAAATAATTTCCAGCCAGAGTAAATAGTTCTATCGGTTTTTGAGCCAAATTGCGGCCAAAATTGAACAAAATCATCAGATTTTATACTATGTTATCCCTATAATAAGTAATGTTAGGTCATATACACGCCTTTCAGAGTGTACCCACAAAAATATAACTATTGAAAAAATAACTTATTAAGAAGTTACTAACATTCCAAACTGGTGGCATGGAATTTTTAGGCTTTCTTAACAATTTGGTATGAATTTAAGGATATACTTTACAAAGTTATTGATCTCTTAAGTAGGTTACTTGAAGATTCTAGAAACTAAAACTGAGTCAGTTCTTAGACATTAGGTCATATAATGTACTAAAACTTTTACTTTTAGACAAACACTACACAAGCCGATTTTTAAGTTTTGACAGGAAATTAAAAATAATTTCAGGTTTTCCCATATTTCTTGAAGACTCCCTCTAACAGTTTTGTAACTGCTAAGTCCGTTGTCGTGATTATAATAAATTTGTCTTCATTCTATAGAATTATCGGTACTGCTAGCACTCTGAATCTGAGATCCAAATGACATAAGACTTACTCTTATCAAGGCTATTAAATATATTCCTGTCAACCGATTCTGATGATTCTCTGAGAATCAGTGTAAGTGGTGGCGATACCATAAAACAAGTGGGAAATTCCCTATTCACACTGTACACATCGTATAAAACAACTTGAGCGTAAGTTACATCTAGGGATACGTACAAGTAATCATGGACTACGTGTACCTTATTTAATGAGTCAGATCAGAATAGATCAGTCACCGACATACCCTATTTCACAATCACTTTTTCTATGCTACAGTAATGAAAGCGCCAAGTATGGAAGATGGCGATGTTGTATAACAAGTGATTTGCATGCTTGTTGTTCCTGCCGCGTATACTATTGTGTACTGTTGTGAACTTAGTGATAGTCTAATTAAGGTTACTAGACAAAGATCTTGCAATTTTAACTGTTATATTCTATATTTAACCTCATTTCTCTTTTCCTCCGTAATATGTAACGGCAGTCATTTTGTCCAATTGAATGTTGCTTAGGAGGTGAGTTTGATTCTAGGGACATATACGAGTAGTATGACATACATTTCCTTTTTATTGGAATGCAGTACCTATTCCTCTCGTGACCATGAATACCTCAGAGGGTGAATGTTTAGTAACGCTGCCCAAGCGTGGTCAAAGGCATCTGCTACTAACAAAAACACTGGCTGAGGGTGTCAGTGAAGTAGGTAGCTAGCAGTCTGATTATATTAAACAAGGTCATTCATTCATTCAATGGTAACGGGCAAGTTTTCGATATAGTCTACATCTACATGATAAAATTGTCTATTCTTAATTCTACATATCTCTTACAAAACATGCTGCGAATTCGATAGCATTGAGAAAGTATTTGAGAAAGAGACATGCATAGTTCAAATGACAAGGAAGTAATGTCCAACAATTCCCTGTATACAAAACGTAGGAAGCACCTTTGGGATTTTATTACATACACATGCAAGTAGGCTTGTGTCTATTCTTCAAACTGAGTTTTTGATGCTGTGCGTATTTAGCAAGTGGAAATGAGGTTAAATATTGGTCCGGCTTCAGTATTAGCAACAGAGCATGGTGCTTTTATGATCCTTTGTATTTCATTAAGTAGACAATTGTTGATATTTCTTCCAAAACAGGAGTGTGGAACGATATTCCATATAGATTAAGAAAAACACGAGGTTATTCGAGAGAACGGTAGGAGATAACCTCAGATTAACCTCTGTTCGTTTCTGGTGCCACCATTTTCTCCCATTGAAAAAGGTGGTGAAAAAGGTGGCTAAAAAGACCGCTTGAAATTAAATCTATCTCAAAATACTTTATGTTTTCTGGATGCATTAAACTTTAAAGCATACATAATACCCTTGATGGGCCTCGAGCCCCTGAAAAAGGATTCATTTAGAATCCTTTGTTTTAATAGAAATTTATATGTTACCGCTTATGCGTTTTTCTACATTTGCTAGGTGACGGAGGGTATCATAATTTGTTTTACCTTTTCGTTTGTTTCTAAGTTTTATGAAACCTGGAGTATGGTTATAAATTTTGCAAATAATAAACTGTATACATCCAGTAATACCTTTAGAAAACTTTGATGTATTCGGAAAAATAAGTTTCCTGCCTTTAACCTCTATACCAAAATGTACATGATGTTTTAATCTGACGCTTTCATTCATCAGATTTTTACGCCATTGTTACAAAGTAATTAATTCACCCATTGGTTACAAATCTAGTTGGCCTATTCACTATTTTGGTCTTTATTATCAACCTATATCAATTGGAAAAATGTCATTTACCTACTGTGGGATATTCACGAGTAAGCAATAAATGACATTTTTACATAGAAACTCAATTTTGTATATGTCAACTAGCAAACGTAAAAGATAGTGAGTCAGCCTGCAAGGGCTTTAGGACATTAGTTTCTTGTACATTGCTGATAAACACCCTGCGAGAGTGGATTATAATGATCATACAAGCAAGGCTGCGCAAGCGTTCCAAGCGATGCAACATTAACATTTTTCATGCATTACCCTCGCGAGGGGTGGCGATCACACACACACGACATCGACAAGGGTATTTGAATAATTTATATAGATAGATAAGATATTCGTATCCATACATCGTTGATAAACACCCCGCGAGGGTGGATTGTATTGATCATGCAAGCAAGGCTGTGCATGAACGTGTGCGCATTACAGATATGTATATTCCGTGTTGTATGTTCCACGCGATGGAACATTACTCTTCATGCATACGCCCGCGACGGTGGCGATCAAGGCACCGGTATTTGAATAATTTATATAAAGAGATAAACACCCCGCGAGGGTAGGTTGTAATTATCATGCAAGCATGGCTGTGCATGAGCGTTTGCGCATTGTATGTATATTCCGTGTTGTGTGTTCTACGTGATGAAATTTCAACACTATTCGTGCCTTGCCCATGCGAGAGGCGGCGATCCTCAGTATTTGACTGGAAATACGTCTAGGAATGTTAACACTTTCTATAACCTCGTCCCCATGAGGGGCGGTAATCTATTAGTCCGGTATTTGACTGTGCAAATACGTCTAGGAATATTTAAACTTTCTATACCTTACTCAGTAAGTTGGTTTTGCAAATACGTCCAGGAACGTTAAAAAACTGTGTATACCTTGCCCCCGCGAGGGGCGGTAATCTATTAGACCTATATTTGACTGCAAATGTGTCCAGCGACGTTAACAGTGTCTACGCCTTGCCCCTGCGTGGGGTGGCGATTTATAAGGCCAGTAATTTACATCCAATCAAAATTCCTGTGCTAAATTCTGGCGGGATTTGTGAACCTTTTTTCAATGCTGGTTTGAATTGGAGTAACAATATGTTTGAGTAACTTCCAAAAACTCTTTGTCTAACTTCTCTTCGAGCATTCGTAATTTATGTACTCCTCTGAAACGAAAGCCATTGGCCACGCGTTCGTTTTGCAGTATATATGTTAGACAACAGTCTATTGCTAGAACGTTCACTTTGGTTTCTGAGTTCACATTTTTAGGAAGCCCGCTGGGCCCCGCCACTTTTAATACTATTTTAACTGTTGAAAAATAACTACAAAGAAAATATTATTACATGCAAGTACGAAAACATTTGCAAAAAAGCAAGACTTTCAAACACATGAAGTAGTGATCCGAACGGAAAAACCGTTAAAATAATGATCACGTACTATTTTCAAATGAAATTTGAAATTTTTACATAATTTAACGTTAATTACATTAACGTTGTATGTTACAACGTAATAATTACAACGTAATAAAATATAAAGTACTCACAGCGAATTCACTTCACTTATTACACTTTATCTTGCAATTGCAATGTCGGGTACCAACTGATTGCAAGATGTTGCTTCGACGGTAAACAAAACGCCAATGAGCTAAAGTCGCGCTCAGCGATTTACGAAACTTCCCGAGCCCGACACCGCCAGGTGGCGCCACATAGCCCGACGTGACGTCAATAAAAGTACGAAAACTGGTATGAAATCGACGGAAACGGAAATGCTACTCTCAATATAAAGTTTCCAGTTACGGTCAATATTTTAATTTGTAATTATTGTATGTGATTTGAACGTGGGAAACACTAATCTTTTAGAATTGGATTTCAAAAAAGGTGATTTTAAAATTGATGTGTATTTTTTGTTATTTTATCATCATCATCATAATCATTAACATCATCATCAACTGCATATTTTTTAACCGAATTTGAACTTTTTTTTTGTACCTCCTATCAGATTTTTTACGTGTAAACAAGATTTTCACAAAATAAAATATTAGCGGACGCTCGCGACTTCCATGATTGCGAACCATGAATTATTCCGGGATAAAAAGTGATAAAAAAAACACATAATTGCCTATGTGTTAATTCTGACTATAATCTATCTCTACTTCAAATTTTAGGTGACTCGGTTCAGTAGCCGAGGCGTGAAAGAGTAACAAACATTCATACCATCAAAATTATCATTTTTGGCAAATCTCTGGAATCCGTGGATTTTTTTGGGATATAAAGTACCTATGTGTTAATCCAGAGTAAAATCTATTTCCTTTCCAAATTTCAGCCAAATCGCATTAGTAGTAGCGGCGATAAAGAGTACCAAACATCCAAACATCCATACAAACTTTCGCGTTTATAACATTAGTAGGATAATAAATAGTAATAAATATACTTACATATTACACACGTTACAACGTAGCTACAATGTGAGTGTTTTTGATATTATTATTTTTTTTAATGAATAAATTGCATTATCTTTTTTTAATATGACCAATATTCCCATTCCCCTCCAACTAGTCGGGAAAGACATAATAGGAGTGGATACTACAATAGACCAACGGGGCGGGGATCGAACCAATCGTATTGGGTACTAAGATATCGGATTTTGTTATATATATATTTTTAAAATACATTTAAATACTTATATGTAGTTTAAAAATATATACCTATGATAATACTTATATAAAAACTCACAGACACTGGAAAACACCCATATTATGCATAATACACAAATATGTTCCAGTTCGGTTTAGCAATAGAGGAGTATTTCCCATAACTCTGGAGTTATATTCTTTATATATAATATTTTCAGGGAAAATATTCTTATGTAAATAAATATTAAAATTACGCATCTTTACAACAAGTTATGACGTAGCCAAGTTTTACGTATTTTAAAATGCAAGGATAGATAAAGGCGTGTATTACATGGATAGTCGGATTTATTTGAATTACTTTGTATGAAAACATAAAAAGTTGTCAAATATTGCCTAATGGAGCAGCATGGTGGGTTTCAACTCCAAAACAATCCGGTTAAAGAGGGGCCCTGAGCAGTGGAACGTTAATAGAGGCTGATGTTGGTTGGCATTGATGTCCATCAAATAGATATCCTTCTTCATCAAATTTAAAAAACTTATTCACTACTACTAACAACATTGCCGTCGTTATTGTAATTCGAACCCTTTGTGTTTTGATATAGGATTCAATTTTATGTACACACTGGTATAGGGTTTCGAGCGGAAATATGGAATCAGAGTGCACACACACTACATCGCCGCATCTGAATGCCACCAGTTTAACTTGAGCCGTCTTGGTCTCGCCGTTTCTTTAACTGAGTAATCCAGAAGGATTTTACTTAAACAAGAGGGGTCTTTAAAATTTGGTCAGTGCGTGCAGTTAAATTGATTCAAGTGATATACGACGGTCACGAGATAGTTTTGGTATGACACGGTAAATAATTTATGTATATTGTTTTTATTGTGTGATATTGCTTTTATATTAAATTACTAGCTAAATTATTCTTAGCTACCGTTTTAAATAAAATACAAGGGTTAAAATGTAATAGTACACCTAAATACGTCTGCTCCGATAAGGTGACAACGTTTTGTAGTAAATCGTATTAAAATCAGTTCAGTTGTTTTGAGGAAACATACAAATACACAATAATGTTTTAACTCAGAATAATAAAGATTACATACTCGTACAAAAATAAATATTCAAACGTTCAAGATTTACGTAATAACCGCTAACTAAAGTAAGTTAATATATAAATACTTACATCTAAATATAATTTCAAAATAACAAAATCAACAAAAGATCACATTTAAAATCACCGTTTCATTTTATAATATTTAAATCACAAAATCCATAACACAAAATAATATCGATATAGTAAATTTTTAGCATCACAATTTGAAAAACGAACGCATAAAAAGTTCGCGTTCATTAATTGTCCAACCATAGACAATTATTATTTTATTAGATTATTTTATAATAATTTTTTTTTACAGCGTTAGGACAAGGACGCGAGGACGCGGCTCCCGGCAATCGCGGCGGGAGTTGGCGGGAGTTTAACAGGCATAATGACACCTACAATTTGTCCTCGGGGTCGCGGGTCAGACCCTGTTCCCAGACACGGGCGCATGGCACTAGCGGCGAGATTGAGGAAGCGTTTTGTGGACTTCATTTTGCAGATCTATTGTTGTGTTGTCATTGTTGTTGTGTGTTAATTATTATTATCTTTGTTGTTGGCTTGTCATTCAAAGACCAGTTTTTTTCAATTTCATAATATTGTGTATAGTATTGTTACCCTGTCTACTACTACTGTCGTTGAATAACGTGCCTAAATACTGCTATGGTTTCCATTAGAGCGGCAAGGGTTCAATTCCCAGTTTGCGTCAACGTATGATTTTCTGTATTAGGTCAGGATCTGGATCATAATTTCGAAATTCAACTGACTGACTATTAGTGGTTTTTTTTTGTAAAAAAAAGGAAGGAAGAATTATTTATTGCTTCATTAGCTACAACGTGCCATGGTAGGCAGTTTATTACGTAGAAGTTCATAGTCCAGTTTAAGCTAAACTGCCACTAAGTCTTGCTTCATTCAGTTCTGCCACAGTAGATATATTACAAGCAGTATAATAACTCGGCCATATTTTTGAAATAAATACCTACAGCCGCGCGCTCCGTAAACATGTGATAGGGCTGCCTGTCTCCAGCATTTTAATTACATTTGCCAACTTTGTGTTTCCATTTAGTTATGTGATTGTAAATATACTTTTTTTTAAATAAACAAATAAAATACTTTGTAAATTGTAGTAAAATAGGAAGTGATCAATAAAATGCGTGTTGTTTTTTGATTGGTAGATTTAAATAAGGCTGATACTAATCAATGATCTTGAAGGACCTTCATATATTTATTTTGGTGATGCCATCTATCTATTACCACCACACTAGGTGACCAAATAATAAAAAATCGGTCAAGTGCGTGTCGGGCCACGCGCAGTGTAGGGTTCCGTAGATTATGTTAGCACTTTAACCCCTTATGTAATGTACAAAAATACCGATAACGATACCCCCACACTATAGAATAGACGATAAAAAATTGACCCTGACTTGGCATGTAGGGAAGGAACTATAAAAAACAAATTGAGATTGACCGGGTTCGCTAGTAGTTTAATAAAAAAATCTGGATAGGTATATTGATATCAGCTGGCTCTTTACTTTTTTTATTCAAATGCATTAAAGTATGAGCAACACAATAATGTTGTTAAATTCAAACAACTTCTTTACGTAACTTCTTTATTACCTTAAAATACAGGTATACAAAACATACATGTCATAAGATTTAAATCTATGTATTACATAATAATCAAAGAAAACAACCTAAATGAAGAAGTTAATAAATAATTATTTAATAATATTATATTAACGTTTACGTCATTTACCTATTTACACAATTTTATCATTTAAGCATTTATTTATATATTTATTAAATTATGCCTTTAGAATACAAAATATTAATCAAACTTTATAAAAATAATAACTCTTTTCCTAGTCGTCATAATTAAAAAATCCAATACACTGCGTTCGTCACCGCGGCACAGTCGCAACGGTCTTCACCCCACGATCACCCCACGTACGAGCTGCGTAGGTATAGCTCGCGTTTCGACCTTTAGTATGAAGTCCAACTACTGCTTGTAATATATCTACTGTGGTTCTGCTAATAAGCACAAAAATCAAACTTACGGACTACCCTTTGTTCTATTTACTGCTATACTTCATCAAGTACTTAATTCAAATTCAATTTTAGCGCAGAATTAAACTTTTCCGAGCAAGTGAGATATAAATATTATTTGCGCCAGAGTGCATGCAGTACATTGCATCAATGCACATTTACCAAGATAGTAATTAAATCCACACTCTGCAAGACATTTGACACTATGGTAATTGGCATTGAGAACGAATTGAATACTTACCTTGTATTGCGCGCCACAGTTTTTACCAAGATTCAAGGAAGGAAAAAATCAATTTAATATTAAAACACAATACAATCTTGAACGTGATATTTTTGTCTTGGCAGTATATGTATACTTTTTATAAGAGTTTATTGTAATAAAAAACTGGCTGGTTAAAAATTATCCTCTTTGGTATCTGTGCATAGATAATGGCCACATAAATTAAATTCGATTTACGAATTTTATGGATTTCTCATTGTTTTCTATTCAAGCGTTTATCGACTTTCAAATTTTAAACGCTTTTACCGAAGCGTTTTGTTAAAGTTATAAATCTTAACTATTTTTGCAGAATTTATTTTAAATTTAAATTTAAGAGAAATTTAAGAGATTTCCTTCTGTTAGATGAAGCGACGGATAAGTGAAAACTACATTATACTTCGTAGATAATTCAGGTGATATTATTCCGTCATAATTCGAGTTTCATTCAATATGCTTTTTAGAGTCTTTAAACTTATTGGTGTACTTATCTCATGTCTGTTCTAA
The DNA here is from genome assembly GCF_947172395.1 of Bicyclus anynana. Taxonomy (NCBI): domain Eukaryota; kingdom Metazoa; phylum Arthropoda; class Insecta; order Lepidoptera; family Nymphalidae; genus Bicyclus; species Bicyclus anynana. The sequence continues at coordinate 7,179,076 of NC_069097.1, read as the reverse complement.
TAGTAGACTATAATAGGATAGAGATTCTTATAATTTACAAAATGTGGTAATCGATTATGGGGAAGTTACTAAAGAATTGATGAATTTCTTACTGACAGAGACAGACAGCTTTGCTTTCTTGTGAACACATAATTTGTATTTTTTTTAAAGAATATTTATAAAATATATGGATTTTATAATATGACCAATATTCTCATTCCCCTTCAACTAGTCGGGAAAGACTGTGCAAGGAGTGGGTACGACAATAGACCAACGGGGCGGAGAGCGAACCACCATCCCTCGGTGATGAGTCCGACCGCTCTTACCGTTGAGGTATTGAGGCTACTTACACTTACATAACAATTAACCATTTTATTTTAAAAGAACTGAGTTTAAAGTTTGAGCTCTTCTGGATAGAAGGTCACAGGTCATTTATTCATTTCATACTTGACTTTTGAAAATTGCTTGTTTTAACCACTTGAAATCAATGACTTTACACCGGCCAACATCATCTTTTGACTAGACTTTCCTATTGGAAATATTTTAGTGCATAAGTGCTTGTGCACTCTGTATTTAATTTAATTAGTTAATTTAATTTGGCCTATGTCCTGCGGTGGACGTTCACCGGCTGATTTATTTATATACCTATTTGGTCAACAAGTGATTGTTACAGTATTTACATAATTACTGTCCAAAAAATACAAATACAAGGCTATGTACAATCAAGTTACAGAAGACACGGCATGCTTATTTCCGTAATATTAAAATCCGTTTAAAGATTGCATAAAATCAGTTTACAAAAAAAAATACAATTTACAGTTAACAAAAAAAAAATAATTTTACAACTACTATTATTTGATATAATGATGAGTCAATTACCTATATTTTTTTTTTTCATTGAGAAAGAATACAATATGGAACTTAAGCTAACTTATCCTAATAACTATACAAATCATGCCCACGTGGAATGGTGGCAAGAATACTGGCTGCATTTCCGCGCTGGACAGCCAGGCTGATCCTTTGCGCAAAAAATGTCACCAGTCGAGGCAACTAGCCGCGGTGAAATTATTCGATAAAATTTTTTGAGTCAATTTAAAAGTCTAAATTAAAGTCAAAATTTAGTATGTACTACTTTGCTAAGCAAAGTTGTTAGGTACTTTGCTTAGTCAGTTGTAAATTTTTTGCGCCAATTAGTTAATTCGTTTTATAATAGTATTTTTTATTATATAATTTTGTAGCCTGTCCAAACCAAAGAACTTGTTCTTCTTTACCAGCTATGAGGTACTAGAGATCTTATTATAATGGTTGTATTAAATTTTATTGAACGATGAAAGGTACGTACTGGAGGTACCGGTTTCAAGCAAAAGCTAAATATTTTTGTTATTATGTAACGAGCAATGATACAAAATCAGATGACTGGATGAAGTGGTGAATGGCGTTGGCCGTTGCTTGTGTCCCGTTTCCATTATCATAGTTCTTGTAAGTGCGATATTTTGTTACTATTTTTGTTACATACGCTATAATAATATTATAAAGAAGAACAAAGTGTGTGTGTGTGTAAGTGTGAAAGTGTGTAGGTATGTTAGTTCCTCCTTTGCGGTGCGGCTACTGAAGCGATTAGGCTGAAATTTGGAATAAAATTCGGTAAAAAATGATAAAAACGTATTAACTAAAATTTAAAAAATAATAATAAAATTAATGTATTTTTCTTACTCAATTAACGAAATTTACTGAATATGACTTCACTCTTTGAAACGATCTACAGAAGACATAAATGAGTTTAGTTGTTTTCAAGTACCTATTCCATAGCTTTTGGTGAATATAATGAAATAGTTTACAAAATAATTGTAAAAATTAGAAATGCACACCTTTTTAAGACAAACATTCTTATAATATTATATTTATGCAAAATATACCTTTATGGAGATTGCTTCTTAGTGATAACATCGGCGCTAATTGTACATTACTTTCGAAGTTTTTATAGTATAGTTTAGTAGTACGTGGTAACTCCACGTACTACTATCCATTCATTGATAACGTTCATTCATTCACTCTTTTGGTAATCGGGTAAAAAACCGTGACTGACGTTCATTATGGAAACGCACATACGTCTGCGCATTGACCGGTGGCGGATGCGGCGGCGACCGGGCCGGCTGTGACCATCCACTGTTACGATTGACCCGAATACTCCTCGTACACGGCTCCATGTCGAGTACTCTTCGTATGAAAGGCCTTCTATAGACCTTCTTATTGCTATGAACAATGAGTGAGCGTGTATTAGCTGCAAGGTTGCGTACGAATGATTTGTATTTTAGACAGAATAGGCTACTTGCCTCTTTTGTAAACAGTGTTTAAACTGAATTATGGAAGTATTATAAGCTATATTTTATTTTGTCGCGTTAATAATAACCAGTAAAAAATTTAATATAAATGAAAAAATATCTACGTGAAATTTTTGCCGCCGAAACACAGCACATTAGCAAGTGACGTCATTCATTGAGATAACAGTGTGATTCGCATTTGCAGTGATGTGATATATCACGTCACCGCAAGCGCCAATCACAAACCGCGGCAAATAACGTCACAGTTTATAATTGGCGTTTGCGCTGACGTGATAAAAATACAATTTTGTTTTATAAAAACATTATAATTACGAGATTATTTTCACAAATAAAATGTGATTACAGTTTCTAGACATCTAAACTGCCTATATGTTAAAAATCTTCTTAGTTCTGTACAGCAGGCGAGTAGCCTATTATAATGTCATGTACTTTTGTAATACGCGACCGGTCGCATCGACAGGGATTGTAGCAATATCGTGTGGTAGAGGAAACCATTCAAACAAGTACTAGAACTTGTGACCTTTGGTGTAGGTTTAAAGGAACCTTTTAGAATGCACTCAACTTCCCTTGCCCGTCGTGTTCTCCATGACCACATTAAACAGTTTATCATAAATTAGCGGACGCTCACGACTTCCTCCGCCCTTATACCTCTTTAAACCAGCCCTTACAGTAGTATCGCTGTAAAAATGGAGGAACTTCTCTCGTTTTCCCAACATTTCCCTTCACAGCTCTGCTACTATTGTTCGTAGCGTGATGAAATGTATAACCTGCCCAGTAGTATGAAGAACCACATTCGATGTTTACAACTGGCACACAAAAATTATTTCACCAGCGATGTCAACGGCGCGAAGATAGCGGCGACAGAGCTCAGGTTTGCTAATTAGCATAATTTTAACGTGTCATGCGAATAACCTCTCTACCTTTTTTTTTCTTCAAACATCATTGCATACTACCAAATTAACGTACACTTTGGAGTACTCTACCTGTACATACCACTTCCATCGTAAGCCGCAATTTCGAAAAAAAAAAATAACGGTAGTGTGTCTATTATGTCAGATCAGTTCAATGTCCTTTGATTTGAAAATTGATCTATGCAAATTGTAAAAGCTCGAACAAGTAGAATATTGCAGCCTGCCTTTACCGCTACCACGAAAATGGTCACGCAAGACGATAAAAGTTCTTTACATAAGAGGACAGGAAACGATCGTCTGACGTACGATTTGGCAGGGTTCCCAACTTAGGGGATTTCCCCCAGATTTAGGGGGTAAATAAGTGAAATGGGATTTTTTTTCAGGGATTTATTAACTCTTTAATATTTTTAAATTCATGTTAATTTTAATATTTCTTTCTTGACCTAGCGACTTATAACGATATTACGTTATTCTACAACCACTCTGAGGCAACTGGCGGCAATTTTCATCGAATAAAAAAAAAAATTATTCATTCAACATGTATGATTTCAAAAAATCTGAATCTTCAGATAAAGACGTAATATTTTGTCTGTATTAAATATAGACTTTTGAAATATATTACAGCATATTATTTCTAAATTATTATGAATTTATATTATAGGGAGACAACTCAATAATTAAGGCGATTTTAGGGGTTTTTGACACAAACTTTAGGGATAAATATTTTGGAGAGTTGGTAACACTGCGATTTGGTATGATTCGAGTGAGCTTTCGTGTATAGTCGGGAAATAACTTGCGACAACTTTGAAAGGTCAAATTGTTTATTTAACATTACTTTTGTACGTTCTTGTATTGAGACATGTAGTAAGTGGGTACCTGAGTTTGTTACGTTAGTATTAAGCAAATATTATGATGTTTTATTATTGTGTATTTGAACGATGTAGCGATTTTACTTTTAAAAGATGTCTTATGTAGTCGCCTATACTGTTTTTTTTTTTAATTTACTTACTAGATAATTAGGTAATTTTTCGTATAAATGATAGAAACTTTGAGTTATCTAATACTTTGGTAAGTATAAAGCCAGATATTCACCCTTACTACACCTCAAAAAACCACCACAAATTCAATTGTGTGGATGGCAAAGGTTTTATAATAGAGATATGCCACTAACGAATCAAATGCAGCTAATTGTCTTAATTTCATTAAGTCGCATAGTAAACAACGAAAGTTTATAAACAGATAATACCTAAACATTGTATACTGTGTCGAGTTGTGTATTCAGGAATTGTAAAAATCATAGGGCTAGGCGATGCGATACCCCGGGGCCCTTACCCGAAAATCGCGATCGAACAGAAATTTAAAAAATTTGAAAACGAAAAAGAGCTGAAGAATATTTTTACTCGATAAAACCTATCCAGTTACTCTTAACTGGTTAGGTTATGGGCTCACCACCAATAGTGTGGCCCATTTTTTTATTTCCACCAGAGCCCTTGGTTATCTAGCTACGCCACTGGATGAGGGTATTATATTCCTAATGCTGAAACTCTTACTATAAAAGCATTATAGTAAAAGCATATTTTGACGGCCTCCGTGGCGCAGTGGTATACGTGGTGAATTTACAAAACGGAGGTCCTGGGTTCCTTCCCCGGCTGAGCCGATTGAGATTTTTTTAATTGGTCCAGGTCTGGCTGGTTTGGTTAAAGGGGTGTGGATTTTCAACCTCCTATCAAGTTAGCCCGCTTCCATCTTAGACTGCATCATCATTTACCATTAGGTGAGATTGTAGTCAAGGGCTAACTTGTAAATAATAAAAAAAAAATGAAAAAAGGCATCTACAGAAGTCATTCCATAGCTCAGTACATAACAAAACGCATTCTCTCATCACACTAAGGCATGATATGTACACAGCTGTATCAGCCAAGCGTGTGCGTATGTAACGGTGTATACTACAGTTGGTATGGAACGTGTCTTCAGCTAAACTAAGAGTACGATTAAACAAGAACGTCGTACGTGATTGAATGTTACATGCTTTGTTGTTACATTCAACAATAATCCATAATACATTCTCGTTTGGACGAAGAGCCTGTGGGCTGTAACAGCCAGACTTACCTCGTTTTGACGGCCTCCATGGCGCAGTGGTCTGCGCGGTGGAGGCCAAGACGGAGGTCCTGGGTTCGATCTCCAGCTGGGCAGATTGAGATTTTCTTAATTTGTCCAGGTCTGGCTGGTGGGAGGCTTCGGCCGTGGCTAGGTACCACCCCACCGGCAAAGACGTACCGCCAAGCTATTTAGTGTTTCGGTACGATGCCGTGTAGAAATCGAAAGGGGTGTGGATTTTCATCCTCCTCCTAGCAAGTTAGCCCGCTTCCATCTTAGACTGCATCATCACTTGCCATTAGGTGAGATTGTAGTCAAGGGCTAACTTGTAAATAATAAAAAAATAGAAGTTTTAAGAAGGCTGAAAGTCTGTCTGTGTTCCCGTCATAAATAAGTACTGCAGAGAAAAAGATCCTTATTCGCGGGGGAAACCTTCTGTAAATGTGCCGCGAATATGTAATGGTATTTTATATCGAATTATTGGGGATACGTTCTTGGGTGACAAAATAGAAAACAAATATGTAAATGAAAAAAAATATTAATTTATTTTTTGACCAAATTTTGTATTTTTTTCTTGCTTGACAGTTTTTAAAATCTTCTTTAATTTAGACTATTGCCACTGCTTGAGTATATTATTATTATAATCAAGCAGTGGCATTTAAACCTTCATTTTACTAGGTCACATTTACTCCATTCATTTTTTTATTCCATTTGCAATCTGGACAAAATGTGCAGGGTAAAGTTGAAATTTGCAGATTTTACGTCAACTTCGGCAGTCAGATCCGCGAATAACGAAAGCTTTAAACGTAACACGTGCCGAATAAGTCTTAGTTGAGGAACATCAGTTTACGAAGCTGACTGCCAGCTTTCGAGAAGCACTCAAAGAAGAAGAAGATTTGAGGATCTGGAATCTTGAAACCTTCCAAAGTCAACATGGTCCAAACTCCATAATTGGCTACCATACTTACCTATGGTAGGAGCATATGTTGACTTTCAACTTTTATAAAATGAGATAGATCTGGCCAATACAGATTCTCGATATAGTATCCATCAAATCGGCAACCGGATGTTGAAATTGATCTTAATTATAAATAATGAAATGTTTGACAATTATTATCAATCTCTAACTATCTATCAGTTTATCTTGTGCTATTATCTGATATGGTTCACTAGCAAACATCGTCGACTTCGTCTGCATAGAGATCCCTAACCTTTTAAACTTCGGAAATTAAACTATACAGAATTTGCTTGGTTTAGTTATATTTTGTATTTTAGGTTTTTTCAGCATTTAAACATTAAACAAATTTCGAATTATAGTTAAATTCAAACTCAAAAAAAAAAAATTACAAGTAGGCTTTTACGAGTAGGTAGGTAGGTAGGTAGGTAGTACCTATACAAATACTTTTGAAAGTCAACTCTATCGGCTTTAAAAATGCCGATTAATTTATTTATTACATAGTTTAAGTTCACAAATCACATAGAGCTTTAGTTTTTAAATAATTTTTACTAGTATAAGTATAACAATCTTAAAACAGGCTTGCATTTCACTCGACCGTGTTATAGTTATTACGCAAGTCGCATTTAAGTCTCATTGCGGAGAAATGGTGCTGGAAATTTGCATTCTATCTCGACGCAACATCCGCTGGGACCATGAGAATACTTAGATTGTATATTTTATATTGATAAGTCTTGTTTTTATGAGAAAATTTCATTTTTAATACTAGAATAATGTTACGGTTTACCTACTAAGTTGATTTTATTCATTAACTAGCTGACGCCGCGCGGTTTCACCCGCGTGGTTCCCGTTCCCATTAGAATACGGGGATAATATATATAGCCTTAATAATAAAGATGCTTGGACGCCGTTGGAGCAGCTTCTACCTTCAGAAAGTAAAACTATGAGAAATTGCAATGTTGTCATCAGTTGTAAAATATAATATTGTATTTTTTTTAAAAGAGCAACTGTTGAATTTCTTGCCTGTTTCTTCTCAGCAGACCCTGCCTTTCGAAACGGCGGTAGAATCTTTACAAATACTCAACTGACGTATCAAAAGTGCTTGTAAATTGAGCCTACTTGAAATAAATGAATTTTGAATTTTAGCCTATAGCCTTTCTCGATAAATGGGCTATCTATCACTAAAAGAATTTTTCAAATCGGACTAGTAGTTCCTGAAATTAGCGCGTTTAAACAAACAAACATTTATAATGTAAGCTATAAAATATTAGTATAGATCTATATTCTGGGATCAGTCCTAGCACTTTTCTGGAACTACGTTTTTATATCTCTACAGTGTGACATTCGCAATTTGGTGTGTGTGTTCGTTTTGTTGTTGGTAACGGAAAAAATAAATGTAATACAAAAAAAAAATAATACAGCTTCAAATGTTTGAAGCTGTATTTTTTTTTGGTATAGCGGCGAACTTTTCGAGCAAGAAGAGTGATTAAAAAATGTTTTTCTTTAAGAAACATACTTTTATTAGGTAAGCCAATTATATGACTAGATCGTTATTTATACATCACATTATAATCTCCATATACTTTTGGCCAATACGTTGTATTGGTCTGTGGTCTTTTTAAGTTTGTATTGTACCACGTCAAACGGTTTTCGATATTTCGTGATGACCTTTCGCTTTTAAATAATTAGATTTAGATAGATAATGTTCTTACTATTTACATCATAATAATCAATCTATATTCTGCTCACTGCTGAGCTCGAGTCTCCACTCAGAATGAAAGGGGTTAGGCCAATAGTCCACCACGCTCGCCCAATGCGGATTGGCAGACTTCACACTCGCAGATATTTAAGAAAATACTGTGGTAGGTACGCCGGTTTCTTCACAATATTTATCCTTCACCGTTTGAGACACGTGATATTTAATTTATTAAAATGCACACAACTGAAAAGTTGGAGGTGCATGCTCCGGAACGGATTCGACCCCAAACCCTTCGAAATCGAAGGCAGAGGTCATATCCACTGGGCTATCACGGCTCTCTGATCTTACTAAATATTTATATTTTACTTCTAAGAAATACTTGCCGTGAGTTGCTGAAGTAACTTTAAAAGACTTATATGAATTACCTGAAAGGCTTCACTGTATATAAAATTAGCTTTGCGATAAGCGCACCGGTCTCGCATTTCACTAAAGCGTGTAAAGTAATGGTTATTACATAAAGAGTCTATTTAAGTCTCATTGCTGTGAGGTGTGATGGTAATTTCACATGCAATCTAGATCCACTCGCTTCTTTTATGCGAACACTTACATTTTACTGGTATACGGCACAGATTGAGAATGATACAGAATGAGTCTTTACAAGCCGCGCAGTAAGGCCGGTGACATTCATAAAAAAAAACAAACGTTACGCGTCTCCTTGACATCCGCATAAGCAAACTTTTTCACATTTTGTATTTTAAGATTTAACACTAACAACAATTAGGTAAATTAACATTTTAACACACATAATAAAAATAATAATTACCTATAAAAATACTTCATCTTATTTCTTCAGTCTTTACGAACACTTTTTAAAATATTTAAAAACATAAGACGCCATTTTTCTTGAATAATTTTGAAAATTGCAGATGCGACGCTTTGTGTCGTACTAGAGAATGTATTAGTTTTTGAATTTGTATTTGGAATGGTTGCATCACTAATGTGTTCCGTGCGCTATATCTGCCTAATATTCTTTAATCTGTGTTCTACGGTGAAAGATTTTGTTTATTGTTCACGCGCCGAAGCAGTGTCTCCGTTTACTTGGATGACTATAGGTGTTAGATGTACCCCTGTTAACTTTAAAACTTTTAATTATATTTTTGAAAAGTAACAGTTAGTAGTAAAGGCAAACAGATAGTCAAACAACAATTATAAAAAAACTTGATTGTGTTTTAGTGTCGTGTAAATATACTCAGAGGCAAAAATATCCGCCCTCTTTAATAATACGCGAGTATATTAAAGTGGGCGGATAACTGTGCCTCTGAGTATAATAAGCACTTGCGAAAACGTAGTTTCTTGAACTCACAGACAGATACTTCAATTTTATTTATATATGCATTGATTAAGCATTAGATTTTCTTTCACGAAAATGGAACGTAGAAAAATATATCGCAGGATGCGTGTATTTAATTGTATATACTTTTCATAATACAGTAATCTACATTTTAATTTGGTAATATTGTAAAATACATATTTCGCAAGTAGAATAACGATCATATATAGAATAACGATAATAAGTTATAAATGACGCTTTTTGTCCGACTATAGTCGGACAAAAAGCGGAGAACGAAAAAGTAGGACTTCGCCGAGCCGCTTTATAAGGCTAATACTTACAGCAAACATAACAGTAAAAAGATCGAAACCCCAACAAGGCCGCGTATTAAAAATAAATACAAGGTAGACTTGTATAAACCTACGTACAAGTTGTGGACGCATAACCTAGATTGCGCGCGAAAAAATGTTTCACGGCACATGATCTTGCTTGTCTATGACAAATGACACCGATTAAATGTTTCGTCACCATTTCACTAATCAACACGCCGTCACATTCCACAACCTACTAATATTATAACTGTAAAAGTCTGTCATAATTAGGGTTCTGTACTTAAATGGTAAAATAGGGCTAACAGCAGGTGTACACATAACACACATCCGCAGCGTACATTCAACGGATTTTAGTATTCTTTGTATAGACAGACGGACGGACAGGCAGCGAAGTCTTATGGTAGGCGTCCACTAATCCGCATCGTACGGATCGCATCGAACGCTTTCTTCTACCGTAAAATTAAAAATCCGTTTGATGCTCTGCGTCCAATACGTACGATGCGGATCAGTGGACGCCTACCATAAGACTCCGCTGCCTGTCCGTCCGTCTGTCAACAAGCTGTATCAGTGTGCCTAGTGGGAGTTTTCAATATTTTCATACTGTTACTATCGCGTTAACGTAAACGTGAATTTATATGGAATTGAAAAAGTTGTGCAGTAGTGCCACTAGATGGCGCTGTTTCAATTCCTTAGAAATTTGCGTTTAAGTTAACGCGATCGTCACAGTATCAAACAGCCACTAGGCCCTCTGATGTCATAGATCACACACATGATAGTTAGGCAGTTGATGGTACAATCTCAGAATACAGAAATTTCTGTATTCTGAGGATACCATATATGAGATAATGTATTTCTGTGGCCGCTTTAACAGCAAACACTAAAAAACAGAATAAAATAAATATTTCAGGAGGCTTCCTCACAAAAAAGTGATTTCCGTTTTACAAATAATTTTATAGACTTCATGCGCGAGACAAGCCTAGACCTCCCTCCGTAAAAATATGGAACGGGTTGCTTAGGGACGACCACTATCAGACTTTTTTTCCCATTATGGCTTCTTTACATTTAGCCAGTCCGCAAGTAATTTTTTTTTATCAAATAATTTGCCTCTAGACACAGAAAGGTCTGCTGTAAGGTCGACCAATCAGAGGCAAGTTCAACAGTTGACGTTTTTAGATTGCAATTTAACGGTTTCACTTCCGATAGATTATAATATACCGAAAAATAACACGTTCAATTGTAATCAGTATTTTCAGTTCACAATATGACGGTATATTATAATTTCACGAGTGAGATTATAAACTAACGTATTTAACAATTTAACGGTAACATTATAAATTACACTATAAATCACTTTTTAACCGACTTCAAAAAAAAGGATGAGGTTCTCAATTGACGCGTATGTTTTTTTATTGCAAGATTTTCACGTGTTCCAGCTTTGTAAATATCAACAGCCTTGACATAGAAATCGTAGACACTCATGAATTTTTCAGCATAAAAATAGTCACGCTTCCTTCCTCAAGAGCCTTTTATTGAATCACCTTCGAACCACACGCGTTCTGAAATATTAACCTTGGGATATTAGATTATTTGAAAATAGAATTTTCCGTAGCGCTTTCCAACTCGAAAGAAACAGCATTTTAATTTGCAACCCACATTCTAAGGAGGTGATAGTTTGTGATGTTGTAGGGATTGTCTGGATTTATACTGATATATTTTATCTACGGGAATATTTTCACGGGAACGGTAACTACGCGGGTGAAACCGCAGGCCGTCTGCTATTTTATGTATACTTGTATGTTTTATACTAAGTACTAGTAGACGCCGCGCGGTTTTACCCGCGTGGTTCCCGTTCCCGTAGGCATACGGGGATAAAATAGCCTATAGCCTTCCTCGATAAATGGGCTATCTAACACTGAAAGAATTTTTCAAATCGGACCCTTAGTTTCTGAGAATAGCGCGTTCAATCAAACAAACAAACAAACTCTTCAGCTTTATAATATTGGTATAGATGTGAAGATTATGTTTTTGATGAATATTTACGTATTTTATCTGTATCATAAAACATAATTTTCCCAAGGTTTGTTAAAATTATAAGCTTCTTTATGTCATCATTGCAAAAACCTCAAATCAGACATGAGATCGTTATGATAAAAATATTACATTATGTATTCTCTACTAGTCCACAGCCCTAGACTTATCATGCTTCCGGCAGAGTTCAAGTACATTTTTACCGTAAGAAGAATAATTACAGTTCTATAATTACATGGTGTAGTCAGAACCATGTAATTATAGAAACTTGGCAGATTATGTCCTTTAAAAGAATTAAATTTTTTAAAGTTTCAAAAACAGATAAGTGCCAATTCTCCTGAGATTAGTGTGTTTCTTCATTAACATTACAAGTACAACGAAATCATAAACAACATCTAAATCAATATTACAAATTCACCAAAGTGCAGTGGCGGATTAAGGTCCAGAGCGCCCTAGGCAATCAATCTTAGCGGCGCCCCTGTACCGGCCATAAATGGCCATCACAATCTTACGATGACGTTGTATCATCAAAACCTAGACTTTAGTAGACCAGGATGTACTTACTCTAATGCGCAAATGAAATATGATGTTTTGTGAATAAATCAAGAGTGACGACAGAACGAACATTGAAATTCATGATTCCTCTCTGCTCTGGGAAATAGGCCTTATGTGTGTTGACTGATGATGGTGTGTTATGAATATATCACTAGAGATTTAGAGTATAAATCAGCATTTAGTTCTTAATAGTCGATATGTTATTTTCTTCATTTATTTAAAATTCTGAGCTCGCGCGCCCCTTTTGTCTACACGCCCCTAGACACGTGCCTAGTTTGCCTTATGGATAATCCGCCTCTGCTAAAGTGTAACATAGATCTAAGACTGTCTAGTCACTTACCGTCAAGTGAGTTAGCAAATAATTTCAGCAAAAGAAAAAGAATTTCCTCACAAAGCCGAAGTTTAACTTCCAATCTATTATTAGAAATGATTCAATTTGTCAAGGTTTAAAAAACAGATAAGTACCAATTCTCCTAAGATTAGTGTTTCTTTATTAACATTACAAATACAACGAAAGCGTAAATAACATCTTCATCAATATAACAAATTCACCACAATGTAACATAGATCTAAAACTGTCTAGTCACTTACCGTCTAGTGAGATAGTCGTCATCAACCCATATTCGGCTCACTGCTGAGCTCGAGTTTCCTCTCAGAATTAGAGGGGTTAGGCCATTAGTCCACTACGCTGCCCCAATGCGGATTGGCAGACTTCACACACGCAGAGAATTAAGATAATTCTCTGGTATGCAGGTTTCCTCACGATGTTTTCCTTCACCGATCGAGACACGTGATATTTAATTTCTTAAAATGCACACAACTGAAAAGTTGGAGGTGCATGCCCCGGACCGAATTCGACCCACACCCTCCGAAATCGGAGGCAGAGGTCATATCCACTGGGCACGTCTCTTCATCTATCACTGGGCACGTGTCAAGTGAGATCTGAGTTAGCAAATAATTTCAGCTAAAGTAAAGAATTTCCTCACTTAAAAAAGCCGATCTATTATTAGAAATGATTTCCATTATGTATCGGATACTTTCCGCAATAGGCAATAGTTTTCAAACTTGCAAAAATCATTGCGGTAAACATTTCCACAGTTGCCATGCAACAAGAAATTCTGCAAGGAAACAGCTCGCTGAGGTTGTTTGCGAAACAGGCGAGCGCGGCGAAGGTGAAGGTATGGTCGAGCGCCAGTCGCTTGGAGTGAGAGGCAGGCGGTTGACGTCGACGCCTGCGCGCCCCAAGCCTCATTATCGACGCGCGCGCATATACCAACATTCTAAAACCAAACATACTATTCTCCCACAATTTTCTGAAACAAAGTGACAAACTCCGAATTGATTTTCAAGAAGTGTGTTTCTGTGACAGACTTTCCCTGTGTGTTTACAATTTCCATTTGAATTTTTCTCTTTGACACACATATGACGTGTAACGGTGTGGAGATCTGACGATCCATCGACTCGCTAAAAATCTGTGTGTTTTGTGTGTCTCGGAACATTGTGCCGGAATTTTTAACGGAATTGCCTTAGCGGAGGTAAGTAAGAACGGATGTTTACTGTTATGCTCTATTGTATAACTTGATTGAGAGAAAGCACTCTCTTATAAAGCTTATGTCGGACATTATTTTCATTAGCGCATCATGATACCTTTGATAAGTTTTGAATTGCATTTAAACTTCGGCAAGTGATAATCTTTAACTTTTGACGGTGTATGGTTGGCTAGTTCTGGCTTCATTCAAGATTCTAAAAAAGAAGCATTAAAATATCCAATTGATGAAGTTGGTGGGACTTACCTTGGTTGTATTTTTTTATTGAATTTTTGCCAGGATTTTATAAAATTGGTAGATGGCTTTTTTGTATTATTTCGCCCTAGCAAAATAGTGCATCTCGCAAATCCCAGTTTAGATCAGTACACCAAATGATTTTATTTTCACCTACCTACCCGGAAATAAGTAGGTAGGTAATATTTTGGACATAACTTGCATAATTAAGTAAACTTACGAGTAGTATTTATTTTTAAGCTTTGTTTGATAAAATCTAGATGTTTAGGTACCGATTTATTATATTTTTAATCAACATAAAAAAGGAGGTTCTCAATTAAGTTGTTGTTTTATAAAATTAAAATAACAACTTAATTGAGAACCTCCTTTTTTTTAATTCTCGGTTAATAATAACTTTTGAAATGAGCGTTTTACATTTTCTTGTTCAAGACAGCCTCATAAATGAATGAAACAAATAAATTAGTGTCATTTTAGTGAACACTTAGTGTCTGTGAAGTGATCACGATGAGAAAGTTCTTTAGTGCCGCGCGGCCAATGGACCATATTCGCCATGATGAAAGTTCCAATAAAATGCGATAAACGTTGTTATTGCAAGAACAAAAAATGCGTTTTAAGAGACGTTTCACTTCGACATTGCTTTGAAACAACATTTTGTTGGTAACATCAGCACATTCTCAGTGTTATTTGTTAAGTAGATACTTTGAGCTTATTATTCATGAAAAAGCGCAAGTAAGTACTTCGTTGGTCCAGTGGTTAGCCTTTGAGGCATCGGATCACGAGGTTCTGGAATCTTTCAGAGTTATTCTTTCTTATGAGAAACTAAAAAAAAAATCTTGAAAATGGCAGTCTTACATTCCCATTCGCTCGGTGAGCACGTTAAGTTGTCGGTCTCTGTCATTATTACTATGACGTGAGTGTCATCATCATCATATCAGCCGATGGAGTCCACTGCAGGACATGTCCATGCATCCAGCGAATCCAGCGACTCGCTTGATGTCGTCAGTCCACCTTTTGGGGGGTCGACTAACACTGCGCTTTTTAGCAGTATCTATGGGATCTCAACGTCAATCAGCTCTTCAAACTTACGTGATTGTTAAACTGTTTAATATTATCACCATAAGCTCGCCAAGAGCAGCGTGGTCTAAGCTCTGTATCCTCTCTAAAGAGGGAGGCCTGCCCCAATATGGGTTGGTAAAAAGGTTGATATTTATTAGGTTGCTATAGAATCTATAGAAAATAATATGACAATAAGTCAAGTTGTATTCATACTGTCTGTATATAAATATTCATAACGTATATTTGAAACATTCTAAGAAAACGTCGGGAGAAAACCGTTTAAGGAACGAGTTTGCGTCCAGAATAAACAATGCAACGGGTGAAAAGGTCCCTGACTCATCTCTAAACGTGCGCGTGTCCTAAGGCATTTGTTCGGAATATATTTACGTTTTAAATAACTTAAACCACATTTTGTACACATATGGAGATATGTTATTTTTGTACAATCGAATATTCAATGACTTTTTGTTTGGTATTTTATGTATCTACCTACAACTGTAAAATCATCATTATATCAGCCGATGGACGTCCACTGCAGGACATAGGCCTTTTGTAGGGACTTCCAAATATCACGATACTGAGCCACCTGCATCCAACGAATCCCTGCGATTCGCTGGATGTCGTCAGTCAGTGTAAATTTATACGGATTTTTAATTTTTTTTTATTAAGGAAAACAATCAGCTTTACATATTACTTAAAATTAAACTTATCTAGTTGTTGAATTAATCCAGCGAAGTTTTCATATTTATATTGAGAAATAATTACAAAAGTACATAAATATGACTAGTATTGTTTTGTAGGTTGTTTATAGGGTTTTTCAAAAGTCAAGGTGCATGGTGCACTCTTTTATAGATCTACAAAAAATCCATCTATTAAGGAAGCGATCTTTTAGAAAAATGGTTAAGTGCAGTGATTTATATCGATTTTCTTGCGGACGAAGTCGAGGGGTACCGTTACTAAGTAAATACGAAATATTGGACTTCAGCTATTCGCTAACCCTGTTGATTTCAGAAAATGAAAGCCAGACGCTAGTATGACGTTAAAAGAAGGTAGTATGACATTAAATTAATGTGTTTCCTTTGGAGGATTTGCTACGAAAATAAATGTTTTTTCTTTTATATAATTTCCAATGTAATGCCAAACTGGCTCTCTTGATTTTGTTCTCCCAAAGACACCGAGTAAGCAAATAACACGGCAAAATCAAAGTTATACATAATTTTGGAATTCATATTTTTTAGAAAATTGATCGATCTTCTAAAAATGGTCAAGTATGTACAATGAAAATGTATACCGATTTTCTTGCAGAAGAATTCGTCAAATATTTTTTATTCATTGCTAATTGAATAAAAAATATTTGACGTCAGCTCTTCGCTAACTCTGTCTATTTCATAAAATGAAAGCAACCTAATTAGCTTGACATAATTTTTTTCCCTATGAGGAGATTTGCTATGAAGAAAAATTGTGTATCCCTCTAATAAGATCTAATATAAAGCGTAATGCTAAACTGGCTTTGTTGACTTTATTCTCCGAAATACACTGAGTAGCGAATAACACGACGAAAGCAAAGTTATATACATTATTATGATTACATACACACACGGACGTTAAATTCATACCTGCGATTTTGGCTGTGCAGTTTCAACTAATAACACGGCAAAAAACAAAGTTATACATTACTTTGATTACATAAACACACGGATGTTCAATTTAGATCTGCGATTTTGGCTGTACAGTTTCAACTGATCAGTTCAACTGTGCAGTTGAAACTGTACAGCCAAAATCGCAGGTCTGTAGCCTGAGTTGACGACAACTGTAGTGAAGGCGTCTCCAAGCATTTCTCTGTTCAACTAAAAGCGTATCCTATTTCTGGATCTTGAATTGAAAGTAGCGTATTCTTTGTAACGAGAGTATGCAACATTGTTAGGAGGCTTGTATTACAAGTAGCTACTGTGTAGTTGGACTTCTATTTTTGCCTTATTCCTGTGTAATCGAATACCTACCGACAAGATTTCACGCGAGTACATTGTATTCTCACGGTGTAGGAAACATGAAAAGTACTGTTATGGCAGCACATTTTTATTAATTCTGTCGAATGAGAAACTCCTCTTTTTTGAAGTCGGTTAATTGATTGGCTTTGATAGGTAGGGTAGTACGGCCATGCTTGTTTTGTCGTCTTGGCGGTAGCACTACTGTTTCTTGGTTATCGTCCAACTTCGACTTCCAAAAATTATCTAAATTGTAATTCGGCCGTTGCTAGTTACCACCCTACCGGCAAAGACGTACCGCCAAGCGATTTAGCGTTCTGGTACGATGTCGTGTAGAAACCGAAAGGGTTTTCATCCTCCTCCTAACAAGTTAGCCTGCTTCCATCTTAGACTGCATCATCACTTACCATCAGGTGAGATTGTAGTCAAGGGCTAACTTGTAAAAGAATAAATAAAAAAAAAAAAAATAAGAAACTCCTCCTTTTTTTGAAGTCGGTTGAAATGACTTGAATGGCTTCGAGAAAAAGATACTATGGCTTTGCCCGTTTTGTTGACTTGGCGGAAGCACTGCCGTGACACCTGATTATCGTCCAACTAAAATATTAAAACTTTCCCTAATACTTGACTAGATTTTGTCTGCAACTTCCAAAAATTATCTTAATTGTATTTGACATAAAAAATCACCAATATTATTATATATATTTTAAACTAACGTTTTAAAGCAATCGAAAGAAACAAAAATATCCAAAATGATTATATCAATTTAAGTTTAACAATATTTAGAGACTGCAAATAAGTTCTTAAATACGTATAATGTAAAATACGTAATTAATATATGTACCTAAGTTTTCTGAAAGCTTCTTCTCTTCTGAAAATTGCTAGTACCTAGTCAAAGTTAATTTACAAGATTATTTTATAATTTATATAATTAAACACTAGTTAGCAAAACAGGTCGGTACTCATGAGACTGGTCATAACTAAAAATAAGTATTAAACTTCTTGATGCTAACATAAAACATAATAATAATTGACCCATGACCTATGTATGGTACGCAATGTACCATCGCACACTTTGTTGCAAATGAACAAGTTTGTATTTACTTGACTTTTGAGATAATCGCGTTATGACGACATCAAACGAGATGTGGAGATTCGTAAAGTTTTTTTTTATTTGTTTTTTTTCATTGTAATTACAGACGCTGCATCCTGTTCGTTAGTTGTTTTTTTTTATTTGGATTTTCATTTATTTATTTTGTTGATGCATGTAAATTAGTTACCTACAGTCAACGTTATGATGTTTCTAGTGACTTACGTATATTATATTTGGAGTAGACGTTTTGTCTTTGAATGTAAGATAAAAATACATGCGCGTGTGTGTGTGTACAAGTAAGTATACTCGTACACACACACAAACACACTCGTACACACAGCATAGCACAGCAAAAACGCATTAACACAGATATAAAACACTAGCAGACGCTCGCAACTTCGTCCGCGTGAAATTCAGTTTTTCATTAATCCTGCGGGAACCATGGATTTTTTTCTTGGATAAAAAGTAGCCTATGTATATATCCGGGGTATTATATATCTTCGTTTTAAGTTTCAGTCAAATCGGTTTAGAAGTTGCGGTGTTAAAGAGTAACAAACTCAACAAACATCCTACAAACATTCGCCTTTTTAATATTAGTGTGATAGGATAGCCTGTGGTACTCAAAATATGCTCTCTATTGGTTATAGACTTTTCAAAATCGGCTTAGTAGATCCAGAGAATACCCCCTAAAACCTTACAAACTTCCAAACTACCTCTTTAAAATATTATTTAGTATAGATTTATTAGAGACACAAACGTCCTATCGAATTTGTGATTAAAAGTGCGCAATCATTATGGTGACATGAAACAAGTTGTGACCAAAATGTTACCGGGCAACGTTTAACATTTAAATAAATACCTACATTTCTTTGAACATCTTTTGCAGATATTTCTAAACGTATAATAAATAATGATGAACACGACAACGTACAAAAAATAATTAATTACGCAAAAGATATTTATTTATAAAACCATTGACACGCGATACATTAATTCCATGGTTTTTATAATCTGCTAAGTTTTATATTATTATCTGTTAAAATATGAACAAAAGATGTACGTCACGCTCGATTAAAAGTTTCAAATAATCTATTTTTTTTAATATTATCGTACAAAGTAAAAGTGATTAAGTGGTCCTACGACCATTTATCTATCAACCAAAACGACATCAGTGACATTTGATGAAACTGATCGTGTGTTTTTCGCAATGCGAATGATCAGTTTTTAGTTGTCAAGCCATTAGCGCTGCAGGCATGTGGGCTTGTTGGATGGTCAATGGCTAGCATTAGTGAATTATTGTTTGTTGTTTGAAAAATATTTTTAAACAATAAATTGTTAATTCATACTTATTCACATGCATGTATTCATAAGTTTACCGAGAAGAGGAAAAAAACACTAGCGTCTTCATTATTTTTGTTGAAATTATGGTACGAGGAGGTAATTCGTTACTAATCACGTATTCCATGTCACGATCTTAGTAACTTAATAAAGGAGTTGATTGAATATTAATAACAATAAAAACCGCATACAAAACAAATTTCAATACACATGTACTTGCATAGACCGTGCTATTAAAAAAACCATTACTTGAAATTCATATTCACGTGTCTCAAACGGCAAAGGAAAAACATCGTGAGGAAACCTGCATACCAGAGAATTTTCTTAATTCATTGCGTGTGCGAAGTCTGCCAATCCGCATTGGGCCAGATGGTGGATTATTGACCTAACCTCTCTCATTCTGAGAGGATACTCGAGCTCAGCAGTGAGCCGAATATGGGTTGATAATGATGAATGATATGAATTTCAAATAATTCATCATATTATGGTCAATTAACGAATTAATTAATGAATGTATTGTTATCAGAATAGGTTATCTTTCACAATAGTAACGGCAAGATGGTAAGCAGGTTTTCCATAAATTGCAGAATTTTGATTGATTTTACTTGATGTGGTACTAAATTGATTTCACTTTAGATAAGTGGATTGGTAGCTCTGATATCATTTGTGATCATTTTATCACTGTTAATTCGTTTCAAATTAGGAAGTTATTTGGAAGTGTTATCACATATTGTATTCGTCATACTAGTAGACACTTGAAGATATGCAGGCGCCTCTTATAGTTTTTCCTCCCTATTGATTTTTTCTCTCGGCATTTTAGCAAGAAAACGAAATGGGTACCCATTTAATAAGGTGTAGCTTTTTCTATGAGGCTATACATATTAAAATTTCCCGTTCCCGTAGAAAAACGGGTATAATATATAGCCTTCCTCGATAAAAGGACTATCTAACACTGAAATAATTTTCCAAATCGGACCAGTAGTTCCTGAGATAAGCGCGTACAAACAAACTCTTCAGCTTTATAATATTAGTATAGATTCCTGCGGGAACGGGAACTACGCGGGTGAAACTGCGTGGCGTCTGCTAGTTTATAAACAAACGTCCGTTACTTAGGTATAATACTTCGTTCCAAACGACCACTAAAGTATCAATTTAACTTTACAACTGGTTTTGCTCGGTCAACAACGTTATGGTTTAATTGGGACACCGTCCGTGAGTCAGATCGAATGGTAAAAGCTGTGTTACAACAGGTTATATAAACGCAAGTAAATATCGTAATAAAATAATCGGTATCCTTATCATGTTTTTATTGAAATAAACACTTACCAAATACGGATGTAAAAATATTTTTACAGTGAGCAAGAAGCGCCTGCGACTTTGTCCGCTCTTAGACCTCCTTAATCCGGCCCTATCGCAAAATCCGTTTTTAGCGGAGCTCTGCTAACTATAAACTACCTCTCTGCCAAATTTTAGCTATGTACGTCAAGCGGTATTAGTTATTTCGTGATGAGTATTCTTTCGCTTTTATACAAAGTAGTGTCTGGAATATGCCATTAATTAAAACCATAATTATAGATAAATATTATGAACTAACTAAAAAGGTTAGGTATGCGGTTAGTTTATATACGGTAGAAGTGGGTGCAAGGGTACATACTTGTCACCAAAATCTCTCTATAACCTGAAGACCAGAGCTCGACTAAAACTGTAGCAAGTTCTATATAAGAATGGCTAATAACATCTGCTCTAGTAGAATAGTAATAATTATCATCATCATCATTCTCAACCCATATTCGGCTCACTGCTGAGCTCGAGTCTCCTCTCAGAATGAGAGGGGTTAGGCCAATTGTCCACCACGCTGGCCCAATGCGGATTGGCAGACGTCACACACGCAGAGAATTAAGAAAATTCTCTGGTATGCCGGTTTCCTGACGATGTTTTCCTTCACCGTTTGAGACACGTGATATTTAGTTTCTTAAAATGCACACAACTGAAAAGTTGGAGGTGCATGCCCCGGACCGGATTCGAGCCCACGCCCTCCGGATTCGGAGGCAGAGGTCATATCCAGTGGGCTATTACGGCTAGTAATAAATATAGCTTGCTCAAGAAAATGGGTGTCTGTATTTATGCTACAAATTTGTCAATACATGAAATCGATTCGTTCTGTACGTCAGAACATTATAATCGAATCAGAGAACTTGTTATACTATATATAGCCTCCGAGCATGTTAGACATTCGAAATACCTTCTGTCGCATGTCTACATACACTATCATGGGCTTATCGTCTCTTATCAACCTTACGCGCTTTTATATAAAGGGAGCGAGAATCCATGTTAAAATAAACATGGGAGCCACAAAAAAGTTTTGATAACCTGTGTTAACAAAGCATTATCACGTTAGGGCCTTTGCCGCTTTGACGCTGTAAATTTAAAAAAATACACCGGAGTTTTTTTTATTTGACTCCTAAGCAAAGATCGGTGATTACACATACACAAGATAAAATTTTAATTTCTGAGAAATATTTATTACTAGTAGACGTCGCGCAGTTTCACATGTGTGGTTCCTGTTCCCGCAGGAATACGGAGATAAAATATAGCCTATAGCATTCCTCGATAAATGGGCTATCTAACACTGAATTTTTTTTTCAAATCGGACCAGTAGTTCTTGAGATTATCGGGTTTAACCAAACTCTCCAGCTTTGTAATATTAGTATAGATCATAGAGAAAGTTGAATATTCAGTTCTAATCTTATATAGATTAATGAGGCATTCTTGTAATGTGACCTAATTTTTCATTCTGCTTTGAAATATATTCATGGTCGACACTCCAATATATTTACGTAAAACCCAAGGTTAATTGATTTAGGAATAGCAGATGTCTATCAATTTAGAAAGCCTAATGAATAACTTGATAGATACCTGTAGCTAATTAATAAATGCAGAAAGTTAAAATATTCTAGGCCATGAATATTTTTGAATGTTTAAAATGTAGCCTATAAGTCTATAATACCTATAATATTTATTACAAATTAGCCGACGCCCAAATGCCTAATATACATTGCAACAATATTATTGCTTGATTTATTAAAAATCCATCTGTTTTCTTATTATTAAAGACACTAATAAAGAATCCATTAAAAACACACACAAAAAAAAATTAATAACAAAAATTCTTTATGACATAAATTACTCCGAAACTACTTACTTAAATTGATACTACAAAGAAAGTCATAGGATATTTGTGGTAGCGAAAATAACAAGGGGGTTTGCACGGAAATTCCTTTTTAACTGACTTCAAAAAAGGAGGAGGTTATCAATTCGTCGGATTCTTTTTTTTTATAACCAGAATGAGGTCCTCATACTCGTATTACGCACACTTAATTTAATTTCATTTCAACTCCTCACAGCACCAGCGTCTGGTATACGTGATAAACACATCCGGAAAAATCCGTAGACGCATTTGAACGCATCGGTGTGGGTGAGGTTTTCCTTTTTGTGTTGTTTGCCAATGTGATGCAGTTTTTGTGTAGGTGTTAATGTTTGTGTTTATTTTGGCCAACTCGATTTCATACAATTAGGTATATTGTACAGGGTGTTCTCGTTGACGTTTGCCAATTAAATTAAAGATATTTTGGTATACTTATCCAATTTATATATTATGGTACGAATACCGGCAATATTTTGTTCTGGAGTTATTTTAAAACTGATATCCATGACACTCATAAATTAAAAACAATCACCCTATACAGTTTTCAGATATTCTTTATAGTCCACTTGGAAAAAAGGTGTATTCAGTTTTTGTACAATTCCTACTCGGTTCTTTGTTGAGCTTAAAATTTTTTATTTCAATACTTTTATGTTGCTTGTTTGTCCAAGATATAGGAAAATGCACATAGTAAATCGTGGTCGAGAATTTGAAGTTAAGCCTAAAAAAGGCACATAATATCCAAAATTCTGCTTTGTGTGTTCATTTGAATTTCTAAGCCGAATTTTTCGAAATAATGACTGTATTAACGTAACACGTCAGTACAGGTTTTTATGATTGTTTGAATATTGTTGATTAATTTGTAGTTGTCAAGATATTTGAACTGTTAAGGCATAGATTCATATGATCTCTCTCTGATTTTAGTCCTCAATTGTCAGATTGTCAAAAACACGTTTAAGTTCTTTATACTGTAGGTTTTTCCTTTAAAACTAAATTCGATATTAAGATAGATATTGTTTCTACCTAAGATAGACATAATAAATCATTTACCGATGTCTTGTCTTACATTAGTCGTGTCCGTGCTTGTTATTAGAATAATTAATGGCATTAAATTAAAAAGTGCTAATGACTCTGGGGCCGTCTAACTTGTTTTGGGTATAATTACAAAAAGAAACAATATTTTCTGTGCGACAGGGCTCCCAAAAACGAGTTTTGCTAAACTACTAGTTTATCTTCTTTTACTCGTATGTCTATTTTAGTCAGGTTCCAAAAAATATATCTTTTATATTCGTCTTTAGCTAATTTATCAACAGCTGCTTAGTTGGAGTAACATTTGTTGTTTAAGTAACTTGACGACCGCGTGGCGCAGTGGGTCCCTTAGTGATGTGTATTGTTTAAGTATATTTATATATTTATTAAAAAAAAAAAACTTGTTCGAAGTTCTTGCGCCCAAGCTTAAAATATTTTTTCACTGATTAAACTTTGTGTAGGTAATTAACAACAAGGTATGTACGGACAACAAGCAATGTAGAGTGCAATTTTGCAATGGCGAGTCAAACTTTTGAAAGTAGCGAAGCATGGTGGTGAGGCTTTCTTTCCAAGCCAGTATATCTTCTCTACTCTTCCAGACTCTAGACCAAATAACTTGATAATTCTACTAATACAATGATGACGTTTTACGAAATTTCCATTTTATCTTTAATTTCTTTCCAAAGGGACTGGCAAAGATTTTTGACCATACAGTCTGAGTTTTATGACATTTTTTGAAGACTTACGGTTGGTTTGTTTATTAGTGTACTTGTTGGTAACAAAAACAATACTTTTTCTATACTCTCTAGATCTACTGAATTGATGTTGAAAAATCTTTTACTATTATTTGTGAGTTATTTTCACGGGAACGGGAACTACGCGGGTGAAACCGGGCGTCGCCTGGTATCTATAAACAAGCAGTTAAACGTAAACCTGCTAAACAGAAAAGTTCATTAATAAAAGTTAAGAATCAAATGCACTGTTTCGCTACCAACAAGGCCGTTGGCATTCGTCGACCTGCCTACACTTTGAGCCCACATAATGATAATTTTATTATTATTATAATTTATTTATTTAGAGCACCTTAATTGGAGCGAGGAGGTTTACACTGTGAGTAACGTTAGACGTTAACGCATCTTGATATAATATTATGTCTACTTACATTATTTTTGTTAGGTTAGGCACATACGCAATAATAATGTCAATAAAGATGTCTATGGTTTCTTAAGTCAAGTCCTTACTTTGTAACCGACTTCAAAAAAGGAGGTACTCAATTCGAGACTATGTTTTTTATGTATGTTACTAGCGGACGCCCGCGATTTCGTCCGCGTGGAATTTAGTTTTTCTCAAATTTCTCGGGAACCATGGATTTTTCAGGCTATAATATATCTTAATACCAAATTTCAGCTAATTCGGTTCAGTAGTTGAGGCGTGAAAGACTGACAAACATTCATATCATCAAAATCATCAATTTTTGCAAATCTCGGGAAACCATGGATTTTTTTCGGGATAAAAAGTAGCCTATGTGTTAATCCAGAGTAAAATCCATTTCCATTCCAAATTTCAGCTAAATCGCTTCAATAGTAGCGGCGTTATAGAGTAACAAACATCCAAACATACATCCAAACATCCATACAATCTTTGGCGTTTATAATATTAGTAGGATTACAATTGGGAAATCTTCGACATTTTCGAGGTAGAGATTTATAGGGTTATGTGGGACTCTTTACAAACCCTTAACTTGACAGTATAATGTAGTATGGATGGCGTGAACCCAATACATATTATTATGACGTGGTATGATCACAATTCAGTTTTCAAAGCATTGGGAAAATCCTAGGATGCAAAGAACTGGGAAATTAGGTCAGGTTGTTTAGTGCAAACAAAAAAAATACGTATTCTAATAGCACTTACTTCTTGGGAGTGAAGTGCATCTGTGCATAATCAAAACTAAATTTAAAATGTAACCCAAAAGCAGAGTTAAGAGTTATTAAAGATCTAGAATTACTGGATGAATAAATTTAATGATTAATCTTTTTATTAATAAACGTGCTAAATAAAATTTAATGACCCATTCTGTAAACAAACGAAAGCTCTTACGAAAGCTCAAACGAGATCTTAACTGAAATCAAACAACTATGAAATCGAATCTTTTACATACTATTTTTTTAATATACTGTGTTATGTACTTTATACCATACTTATAGGTTTATAATAAGGTAGTTGCAGGGTTTTACCAATATACTCTTGCATATAACTAGGAAAGGTCGATGTCCACTAGAGCCTTTTCCCATTGTGGATATAAATAGAATGTAACTTTGCAGGTTGGCACTGTAATGGAACAAAACCCAACGTAGCTTAAACGATATTTTACGTTCAATGCCTTTTAAAATAAAAATAAGTTACTAATTAAAACACCAAACAAAATGAGTTTCAGTCTGCATTAAAGGCGACATAAAAAGAACCTGTTGAATAAAAACCTTTCGTTAATGAGTCAATAAAGAATAGCGGCTAGTTCAGGCTTGAGTATCGGCAAAAGGCTCCCAGACAACCCGATATTAGGGTAGCTTCACATATAAGTAGGGGAAAGTGGGGTACATACGAAAACCTAAGAAAAAACCTTAAATAAAACAATGGAATTCGAACACAGAGTTTTGTTAATTGTTAAATCATAAAGTTTACTCATCTGTCTAACGAATATACTAATCAATGTATATATTTTTGGAATAAATTGTAAAAATATGAAAAAAAAACCCTTAGTATTCGGCTTTGACATTAGGTGGGTAAATATGAACACCAAATGGGGTAATTATTATAATAACATTAATAACGACAAAAATTGGTTACATTTCCTTTGCCGATTAAGTCATTGACATTTAGCAGATTAAAATGTTACTATTCCATTATATTAAATTTCTATTTAGATATAAATAAAGTAACTTTAACTTGAATTTACTCAAAAAATTACATCAAAATGAAGAAAGAATAGATTTTGAAGAATGCTTACCTTGACAAGTACATGCGTCCGCGCCTCCAGTTTTGTTGATTGTCTCTAGCGGTGGCGTTATCTTGGAAATGGCGAAAATTAAAATATGGGTATTTCTTACAAGCATATTAGAACCATTGGATTCGGGATTACCTCGCGTTCGAGTTTCCCCCACTCTTCCCTATACATGTCCAACATTATTCTAACAGACACTGAACACAGTTTAGTTGGATACAGTATACAGTAATACTAACTACATTTATTACTGGGTATTTTCTTGAACTTCATTAATATTTTCATATGGTCATGACTCAATCTTACACTAGTCTCCTCCGTGAGTCGTAATCCTCATATGTTAGTGTTGTGACCACCTCCATCTCTGATCTTTGTTCTTAGGATGTTATGTCATCATTTCCTATCTCCGGCTACGTGAAGAGCATCGTAAACAGTGGACTCGAGTGAGTGCGGCCTTGGTCGGACCAACGCATCAGGCTGCGCCCCCTCGGTCTTTTTCCTTCCACCTTGCCAGTTATAACTAACTTTTCCAGATTATCTCCGTCTTTCCTGGCAATGCGTCCGAAGTACTCTTGAATACGCTTGAGGCATATGGTCGTCATCGTCGTTATGTACGGCTCACTGCTAAGCTCGAGTCTCCTCTCAGAATGAGAGGGGTTAGGCCAATAGTCCACCACGCTGGCCCAATGCGGATTGGCAGACTTCACACACGCAGAGAATTATGGAAATTCTCTGGTATGCAGGTTTCCTCATGATGTTTTCCTTCACCGTTTGAGACACGTGATATTTAATTTCTTAAAATGCACACAACTGAAAAGTTGGAGGTGCATGCCTCATTCGAACCCACACCCTCCGGAATCGGAGGCAGAAGTCATATCCATTGGGCTATCACGGCTCATGGTAGAGAGCCATATGGTAGAGAGTCTTATTTTAACTCTGAGTTTAGAAAGTATATATTATGTGTTAGTCCGAAATGCAGTCCATGGAATCCTTTAGGACCCCATAGAGAAAAATCAGCCCCATAGAGAAAAATCACAAGAGCACAAGTCCCATAACCCATAAAAATGTGCATATCATGCTTTCAACTGTGTATATTACGACGCAGAACGCAAGTTTACGTTTTGCTTAACGTTGCTGATAAACCGCAAGATTAATCAACGTAACACAGTAGAACACATTCCATGTAATATTCTGGTCACGTAATGGTCAAGCTCGTATGGGTAAGTTCGGGTCAACACTTTAACATCTTTTTGGTGTATATTTTCCTCTTGACAGTGCTTCCATGTTTGAGAGCAGAAGATACTCAAGCGTAGTGTGTTTTGAAAATTAAAATAAAATCGAATGACATAGTGTTCTTTATGCTTTTTTTGTTTTCAAAGAATATTTGCTGAGATAATTTTTAAATATGACTGTTATTCCTGTTTCCTTTCATTTAGTTAGAAGTCTGAAAGCCATGTTGGGAGTGGGTTCGACAAAAGTCCAGATGTCGGGTATCCACCTCTGAATGCTGAGTCCGGTTTTTTTTTTAAAAATGAACTTTGAAGCGCTGTCCACAACAGTGTTGAAGAACTTGAGATCTACTATAACAAAATAATATTAAAAATTGTAGTTGATAATTGTTAAAATAGTTAATTTATTCCGTAAATATAAAAAATATCTACCTATATCTACAATGTCTACAAAAAGAAAAATTTATTTTAGAAAGTACATTTATTTGAAATCAAAACAAAGACAAAACTAGAGCAAAAGTTTAATTTAAAGCCAAATATTTAGTTTTATGTAACTTAGGAAACTTAATTTATTAAAATTTGGGGGTACCACGAAATATAAAGAGACGAATATCTTAGCAATAGCAATCCCCAGGATTCTACCGTGCGGGTGCCGGGTCCTTTGCGTGGCAGAGGGAAAAACTCCGAGCAAAGTCCAGGACTTGTGACCAATACGTAAAGGGTTAGGAAATTCCTTAACAATCGATTAACACACCCCTTCTCCGTGTTGTAAAGTAAAAACATTTTAAGGAGGTAAAAATAAACAGTTAGCGTGAGATAGTCAATGTGAGTTTACCTTATTAGCGAAGGTTATCACGAAACTTTATCCTCACAGATGAATGCGGGTAAATCCGCCGCGGTTTCATTGTATTTTAATACTTATTATTTTCAATGACCCTTTTAAAAGGTGAGATTACTTGATCTTCAGTGGCTGACATTAGTCACAGTCTCTTCCAGGGAAGTCTGCCATGCTCACTTGTGCCGCTAAGCAGCAATGCTGTGTTTTTACATGGTTTTTACGGTTTTCACTTACCATTCAAGTGGTAATGGTGAATAAAAAAAATATATCGCAAATATTCTTAAAAAGAATGGACACTTTAAGTACATAAATTGTACCTAGTTAGAGAAAATGATATGTTCAATTGCTTAAAAATACTCAGACTCCGCAAAGCAAAGATGTATAACTGGATTCGAAACTCCGATTTTTCCCCTAAGCGCCCATTCGCACGAGAGGTTTTTTAACGGACGTTAAAAAAGCGTTCAAATACAACAAATGCATACCCATGTGTATGTTCACACGATAGTTTTTTAAAACGCGACGCTTTTTTTCAAGCAGTGTTGCATTTTCAATTTTGGGCGTTGGAAATAGATCTTCATATAACTTCATACTATGCTTTTTTAACGTCTGTTAAAAAACTGTTTGTGCTAAGTGGTAGTCTCAACTTCGCCGCTTGGTATACTGAAACAGAAGCTGTATTGAATTTATTTGACATCAATAAGTTACAGATAAAAATCTAAGTGAAACTGGTTTTGAACGAACTTTAAGCAGCTCGCTTCAAGGCTTTCAGATCGTACACGGATATAGAATAAATAAATATATAATATAGAAGTCGTGAACCCGTGATCTGTGTAGACTGTACTTATCTCTGCTCTTACTAGTACTTTTTCATTGTTTATACTTAGTAGTTACTAGCTGACGTCGCGCGGTTTCACCCGTGTGGTTTCCGTTCCCGTAGGAATACGGGGATAATATAAAGCCTATATAGCCTTCCCCGATAAATGGGCTATCTAACACTGAAAGAATTTTTCAAATCAGATCAGTAATTATTGTGATTAGCGCGTTCAACCAAACAAACAAACAAACTCTTCAACTCTATAATATTAGTATAGATAATAAGTGCATCGCACTTAAGATATTCGGCTGTGTATTGTAATGTTCCTACATTTAAGCCCTGGGTAGGCATGATTTTTTTTTATATATAGCTTATAATTGAGAATGGTAGATTTTGTTAAATAACAGAAAATACATGAAATAATTATTCCAATGTCACTGCCACAACTAAGACGAATTTTATAACCATCTCATATTGTGTTAAAATTCTATTCGTCAAAAGGATGTTGGTTCGCTATAACTATTTATTATTATCATGCTTTATCGCATTTTAAAATGGAATAAGTTTGTTTTGCCTAGGTAGACAAACTTATTCGTCGAATACAATGACTTTTCCGAGCAAGTTAGATGAAAAGTAATTTATAAGCTCGAAAAACATAACCGTAATTCAGCAGTCGATTAAAAGCATTGTTTATAGAATACTAGCGGACGCCCGCGACTTCGTCCGCTATTAATTCAGTTTTTTACATTACCACGGGAACCATGATTTTTTCCGGGATGAAAAGTAGCCTGTGTGTTAATCCTAAATGAAATCTATTTCCATCCTAAATTTATCCGCAGCGTAAAGGAGGAACAAACATACACACATAAACTTTCGCCTTTATATTATTAGTGTGATAATAAAAAAAAAAAATTGTGTGCGAAATTAATTCAAACGAAAAATTTATTTTAAGTCATTTCAAAGACTCCAAATTCTTACGCACCAAAACCACAGAATACATATTATGTACAAGCAAAACTAGTACAGTAGGTATATTTAGGTGTATTTAGTATGTAGTAGGTAGTTTGCATATAGAGAAATAAAAACAGCCGGTTGCTCAAACGAAAATACCGCTACTCATTTCCGGAAACGGACGTCGTTAAGTGTAATCAACGAGATATCACCGTGAAAAACTTGTAAGGCGGTCGCTTGTAATGATAACAAGGTTTTCTCTACAGCAATTAGCATTAAAACTCAACCTATTTATTTTTACAAATAATTATATAGGTCGACTGGCATTGATTAGATTGAAGTGAATTAGACCATAATGTCAAGTTTATAGTACGAGTGGCGGCCTCCGTGGCGCAGTGGTATGCGCGGTGGATTTACAAGATGGTACTGGGTAGACCCGTGATAGCTCAATGACCTCCAATTTCGGAGGGTGTGGGTACGAATCCGGTCCGGGGCATGCACCTCCAACTTTTCTGTTGTGTGCATTTTAAGAAATTAAATATCACGTGTATCAAACGGTGAAGGAAAACATTCAGAGGAAACCTGCATACCAGAGAATTTTCTGAATTCTCTGCGTGTGTGAAGTCTGCCAATCCACATTGGCCCAGCGTTGTGGACTAATAGGCCTAATCCCTCTCATTCTGAGAGGAGACCAGAGCAGCCAGTGATGTAGTGGACTAATTGGCCTAATACCTCTCATTCTGAGACGAGACCAGAGTAGTTACTGATGTAGTGGACTAATAGGCCTAATCCCTCTCATTCTGAGAGGAGACCTGAGTAGCCAGTGATGTAATACATTTAATTTCCAAGTCTTTTTTGCCGTTTATATAATAGATTTTGCATTGGAGCAGGCACTGAACAAGCACTTTAGGGGCACATCAAATATAAGAGTACATGTAAAGCCTTTGACCTCTCTTATCCGATGTTAAATGTAAAAGATCAGATAAAGATCTGACGATAAAGGTCAAAAGTGGTGGCTCGGAAAAGATATAAGTTTGTTTTTTTTTACTCAGACTCCTTATTTATTCCTACAAGTCATCTAACTGACACTCTAAATTGTTTGTTGCCATCTTTACTGGTAGGATTAACTATAGCCAACCCTTTAAAGCGAACCCTGATCCTGATTGTGATAAAACACAACGATTACGCAACTGTGCCATAGAGGTCGTAATAATCAGGTCGTGATAATTTTAATTGTAATATTTCACCATTTAATGACTATTACAAAAATGTTAATACCTAATTTAGCGGCAAATTCAGCCAATCGCAGCGGTGAATGCGCGAGGTTGCCGCAAGGTTGTATTGAGGTTTGACAGTAATTCGCCAGCTTACGATACTGTTCTTATATACTTTTATTATTTAAACTAAACAGGTGTTTATTAACACAAGTATAAAAGTCAAAAAATGAAAGTCTTCCTGTTTTTTTTTTCGTGTTGAGTAAGTGCCGATGGCTCCATGTGGGACCATGGCGACACCGGTAGGCTTGGGCGAGCGCAGCCTCGCCTGATGAGACCCTAAGGCTGAAATAAAGATAGTGGACAGAACTACTCTCTAAGGGCGTCTCCTATGAGCCTCAGACCTCGGTTTAGAGGGCCATTCGGGAGGGGTTAACCGTGACTTGAGTGAATCAGTCCGGACACCCCCAAGATCGTGAGTTAGAAAACCCACGTCCGGGTGACGTTAGATATCGGGGACCTCGTCTTCGCCGGCGAAGACACTGCTTCCTGTTATCTGTATCTGTTATCTTAGTTTTAATAACAATGTATTTCCAACCCGATGTCTCCCAGGGTGTTCCTTGAGCGTAATTCAGGACATTTTATAGCACCTCTTCATTTTGAGTCTTTGTTTTTCTACAAAACTACTTTCTACCTAGCCGATTTTTTAGGATAATTTAAAACAAACCAAAACTCATATAGTTTTGGTTTGTTTTAAATTATCCTAAAAAATGTATGAAGTATGAATTTTCCTAAATTTTTAAAAGACTTCCTAAAGATTTGTAAGTTTAGAAATTTTTGTTTTCGCCGTGTTGTAAAATGCCAGTTCGCGGACTGCTGAAAGTAAGAGACTTAACTTAGTTTATTGATTCGAATCTTCTGACAAGTTATACAACTAGTCAAAAAGCAGTTTTTATTTCATTGGATAGCAACGTGCCTAGGTATAATCGCAGTCAGATAAAAGTCGGACTTTGTTATCTGTATCTATACTCTATACTAATATATAAAGCTGAAGAGTTTATTTGTTTGTTTGATTGAACACACTAATCTCAGGAACTACTCGTCCGATTTGAAAAATTCTTTCAGTGTTAGATTGCCCATTTATCGAGAAAGGCTATAGGCTATATATTATACTTGTACTGTTACGGGAACGAGAACTACGCGGGTGAAACCGCGCAGCGTCAGCTAGTGTCGAATATTACAGAAACCATGGAAGTTTTCGAAAAATCCAAACTCCTAATAAGTCGAGTAAGTTTATGCATTTGGTGAATAATATTTAATTTTTTCCCGTTTTTAAATAAATAAAATAAAAGCAGCGCGTGCACGAGTGCGAAATTATGGCGAATAAATCGATTTTGACATGAACAACAGTAAATTTATCGACAGTAATTGGTTTTTATTGCGCCAGTGGGTTACTTGTAAATAAGAGTATGCCAAAAATTGAAATCAGCGCCCGATAAAATTGCCCAAAGACACGAGGTTCTTGCTTAACGGTTTTGAGCTGACGCCGAGTTGCTTTCGACTTGCACAGTATTGCTTTTAGGGTCGGACTGCGTAATAAATTATACTTGTTTTTCTCGTATTTTAATACAATTTTTATATCTTTCAAGTTGATCACGCAATGCACTGATGTTTTGAGCTTTAACGACCTCTCTAAAGATCATTGCTGACACGAAGTTAAGGATTCATTTTGCGATTTAGTCGAAACCAGTATTATAATTTATGTTTTTTTGACTAGTTTAATGTAATTTTAGCTGTCTTAGTCAGTATTTATTTTGACTCTCAAAATATTTATCATCGAAGTTTTTAGTAGACAAGTTAATGGATAACTATATTTCTTTTACTTTTTTTTGTAGATACATCAAAATTATTAGATTAACAAGTTTAGAATGCGTTAATGTTTGGAAGTACTAGTTTCTGAAAAAACATTTAAGTTTGAGGGATTGATTGACAACTAATTACAACATTTAATAGAATGAAATTAAATAATAGAAGCCGAATTACATAGTCCTAATTATTGATAATAAATAAAAAAATAAGGACAATGAAAGGCTTATTAGCCTTACTATTAAATTTACTTCAATAGTTGTAGTTCGGCTCACAGCTAGTTTTTTTTTCTTTTTGATTCTAAATAGACTTGCGTTTGACTACAATCATGCCTGGTGGAAAGCAATGATGAGGTCTAGGTTAGAGCGCGCTTGCCTAGAAAATGCCTATTCACTCTAGTCTTGAAGGTGCACAAATCCATCATTCTTTCCATCATTATATTCCTTTACTCGTTTTACTTCGCATGTCGTTCTTTTTATGTAGTAGCCGCTTTTAGCTTTAGATTTATAGGCTTGGCTTTTAATCATTATCATTTAAACTGTATTCAAGCATTTCGATTTTGTATCGGTATAAAACCGCCTCAAACTTACCATGACTAATTGTGTGATGCAACCAAAGTTGTTTTGGTGTTTTCGCCGCCACTCGCAAAGTCCGATTGTTGTAAAAAGACAATGGTCAAAATCACTTGCGCGGCGGAATCTCAATAGAGTTTCGAAAGTGACCGTCATTTGTATGGAAATTGTCGTTTTACGTGTTGTCCTAGAGACCTTATTACATACGTTAACTTTGCACTTGTTGGGGTATATTTGAAGGTTTTCTTTCAGCAATGTTGTGTTACAAATAGAACCTGCTTCCCGCCTATTTCGTATAGATAAGTGTCGCCGCCTAGCGTATAGTAGCGTCATTTCATTTCATACTTTTATGACTTCCGGTTATTAAAGTTAAATTTAATTAAGAAACAATGATTGTCAATCCGAATAGTGTAGAGGTTATTATTAATTATTTATATAAATATAATTATTTATTTTACATGATATAAATTCATCATTTGTTATTTTACTCTTAACAGTTGTGACGTCACGTTATGATTTATATTGTATTTAATTTCTCAACTTTGTGTTTCGATATTTTAATATTATTTTACGATCGTTATAAATATCCTCTAATTAATTAATGTCTTTTAGATAGAATTAGAACGTTTGGTTTGTATAATAATACTCCGGAACTATTATTAAAACGTACTTGTATTGTTAACATATTCGTGCTACCAACAGTAGACACTAACTTTGCAAATATTATAAAATAGAGGGTTGTTTAGCAGATTCATTCATATACCGTCAGCGTGTAATATTAACATTATAGCGGAAGCTATGCTGAAACTGTTATCGAATAAATTTGTGTACAGTGAAATTATTATTTTACTTCTCCCACCTTCTGTTACAGTTGATAAATTAAAAAAGAAAATTGTTAATGAATCAAATAATTAACTAATCCTCCTCAACACATAACTGAACACTTAAACACAGACTAAAAAGGACTAGAATTATCATTTAACTTAGGTAGTTGCCATTGTCAAAGAGAAATCTTTGTTAAATATGGCTGTTCCATTATGCCTCCACTAATTCAAACTTCGCGCAATCGATGATAGATGTTGCACAGTATTTCAGGCAATAGCAACACAGCTTACATAAACTGCTGTCATGCACATCGTATTTGTGACCAATTGGAACTACTGTTAGTATGTGGCTCGCATCGAAATGACAGCTTTTGTCAAAAACGGCAGTTCGTTAAAATCGTTGAGATCCAACGCGTCGCGCGAAGCATAAAAGGAACACAAATCAACAACGAAAATTCCCTGTACCTACGTGGAGTCAACGCAAGCAGTAGCAGTCCAAGGTACGTCGTGCATTGTTCTGTTATTGACTAAATCTTGTAACATGTCGATATCGTCATACACCCAGCGCGGAGTTTGAATTCCCAGTGTAGCCGGGCCACAGAAGTGCAGGTTGCTACAATGGCAATACGTTTACACTACGAGAAGATATAACATTAAGAAAAGAATAACAATAAGAATTAAGTTCAGAAAGTCAAGATAATATTTTTGAAAATTCTCAAAATTTTCAGATTTTCG
The DNA here is from genome assembly GCF_947172395.1 of Bicyclus anynana. Classification (NCBI taxonomy): domain Eukaryota; kingdom Metazoa; phylum Arthropoda; class Insecta; order Lepidoptera; family Nymphalidae; genus Bicyclus; species Bicyclus anynana. Next base: position 7,143,323 of record NC_069097.1, on the reverse strand, counting down.
TTATTATACTTATGGTTTCTGAGTTAATTAATAGAAACATGAGGCGTTTATCGTAAATTATCTGTTTTCCTTTTGCGAAATTTTTGATTTGCGCACTTATTTCTTAACTTGACCATTATGTTTGTCGAGAACTGTGTGCCTAGTGGGAGTTTTCAATATTTTCATACTGTTACTATCACGTTGACGTAAACGCAAATTTATATGGAATTGAAACAGTTGTGCAGTAGTGCCACTAGATGGCGCTGTTTCAATTCCTTAGAAATTCGCGTTCACGTTACGTGACAGTAACAGTCAATCAAACTTTAAAACCCTCTAAACTTTAAAGCCCTCTGATTGGTTGATAATAATATTCAACACATTCATTTCTAAGTTATACCTTCAAACAACTCGTACTACGCACTAAATATTATATCATTCATGCGTAATTAATTATACAGTTAGTACACACTTGCAGTGGTAATGGGCATACCAATTTATTCACACTCCAGTAAATCGTTCAAAGGTTATTCGTTTTTTTTAAATAATTAAGTATATTGAATAATAATATGTTGTAAAGATTTGTTTATTCCGCGTGTTATATTAATTGCTTTTTGTTATTACAAATATTGGATTACCATTTTGTGACCTACTTATGTACTTATTTGTTTTATAAAACATTACATTATTTTTTTATGTACACTCTTATCAAATATTATAAATGCAAAAGTAATATAGACCGTCAAGTTTGCACATTTTGTGAGAAAAACAGCAAATAAAAAAAAGTATTTTTTCAATGATAGGTAATAGTCGAATTTCGGTACTTAACTAACTAACTAGGTAAAGGTATCATTGTATTTAATGGTATACCTTGTAAAATCAGAAAAAGGTCCCAATAAAAGCAAATCTGCATTTTTTGCATCAATTTACCCACCTGTGTGTCCATATTGTTTAGACGTTTAACTATTTCGCTTGATTTGTATCAAGTATTTCATCATTAACCTATTTTAATAAGTTCGCTACAGGACCAGGCTCTCCTTGTATGTGTGGGATTATAGAGCGAGGGTCTCCATTCTTCATTCCATTTTTTCATTCAGTCTTCATTCACTCCAACGTGAGTTGGCAATATGGGTTGGGTTAGGCGGTATCACCTCCGCCTACATTTTTAATTTAGTAGCGATCACTGTTGATGTGATGATAATGATCGCGGCCGCTGGCTTGAAGTGTTCTCTCAGGCAAGAGGGTGTAACATCAGCAACTTTTACTCCGGGTTGTCAGTTTTTACTAATAATTTCTTTGGATGATAGAAAAGTGCAATATTTTATAGCTCAACCCAGATCTATTTAGAGACCTTTAAAGTCTGATTTTCAACAGTACTTTTAGGTGGGTTACCACAAAGCTAAGTTACTGGCGACTGGAGAAATAGTTTTTCAAATTATGCCGTGGAAAATATTAAAAACATACGCTTTATACTCTGGACCCTTAAAACCTGCTATCTTTCAAAGCCACCACTGTCAAAATTGCCAAACTTCTTTATTGGCTTGTATTCTATGTTAAGCGCATAAGCTGACAAACTTTCAACCTCCATAAACTGAGGCATGTTTGACTAGACTCCGCGCCACAAAATAAGTCCCACGGCTAAAACTTGAACTAAAATAGACAGCGCCTTACACAAATGGCTCAACCATTAGGCTGATGGCCTGAAATTCGGGAGGGGTTGAAAGAGATTACCGGGGGAGCAAGATCCCCTGCGATGCACCCGGGCAAGGAGGCATTGCTTCGAGGCCCGTATCCCCGCCCCGTTCACACGGGCCGGAAAAGACCCACACATCGTATACAAATGACAATAAGACCGCCATTACCAAATCACAATGAGCGCCATTAAGACATTAGCGCCGCGTATACGGGACTTGTTTCATGGCGCGGAGTATATCAGAGGCTCTCAGTCCATACTGTCAGCGGTACGCCACCGCTAATTCGTCAATTGCAGCCCACAACCGGTCGGCTTCAGTTACATCACAGTGAAATTTGAAAGTTATAATTAACTTTCTATATGTTGAGATTTGTGTCAAAGGTGTAATGTGTTACTTAATGAGTGGTTGTAATTGGACGCAATTGAAACCGGTACGCAGATTTGTTGTTCGATTTGAGATTTACACGCTTATCTGGTTCAGCCTAATTTCTTTTAATGTGACATTTGATGGAATTAATGCCGATTAGCTGGAACTTTTTTTTAACTGTCTATTTGCTCTAGAGAGAACCGAAGACACTGACATAAATCAGCGAGTCGTGAAGCTGTAGTGGCAATGGACAGGGTATACTGTTCGAAGAGCAGATGGATGTTGGGGTCCTTAAGTGCCCCCATTCCGAAAAACGCAGTGTTGCGTTTCCTGCGTGGATGCTGGCAGCTGGAAACTGTCGTGTTAGGCAGTCTATGCTTGACTTTATGCGGTGGACGTCCATCAGCTGTTAATGCTGATGATGATGATGATTTTCTAGAGACTGCAAAAACTTCAGTGGGGAATTTGAGCGTGCGTGCAGAAGCTTACATGACGCAAGCTTGCTTGAGGCCTCGAAGAACATGAGGTTGCTGTTCGTCTCTAAAGGCGTTTCTTTTGAGATTTAGGCTCTCAATTAGACGTAATGTCATAAGGGATCTCGTCTTGATTAGTGAAGAAGTTATGCAGAGCTTAAATGTGTTGCCAAGAGTACGATTTTCAAGTAGATTTCTCTTTCTGTAGATCTGCGTTTAACTAACTAAACTAATCAAATCAAAGTAAAACTAATCAAAGGGATTTATAGTCATGGTCATCTCTTTTACTCTGTGTGATATTTTAACCTTTGTATTATTATTTACCAACTTCTTGTTCTTAGCGTGGTCCCAATATATGGGCTCTGTTTTTCGAAACAAACTCATTGGGCATTCGACTTCTTGAATTTGTTATTAGCTCTCATATCGGCGTTTACAATGTCAAGCCAGCGCTTTTCTTGTTTTTTGTTTTTTTTTATTCTTTAATGCGGTTAAAGCACTTGGATAATTGCAGTCAACTACCGGTCACTAACGTAATAGTTTCCGTCTACATGATTGGGATGTTACGTCATAATTATGTATGTAACAGTATGTAATCAAAAGTAACATCATCCTTCATAGATTTATCAGACGGTAAATATCGATGTCATCATCATCATCGTCATATCAGCCGATAGACGTCCACTGCAGGACATAGGCCTTTTGTAGGGACTTCCAAACATCACGATACTGAGCCGCCTGCATCCAGCGAATCCCTGCGACTCGCTTGATTTCGTCAGTTCATCTGGTGGGGGGTCTACCAACACTGCGCTTACTACTATTTGTTAAAAGTATACATTATTAGTAATGTTGATGTACTTTCAACAAATAGTAGTAGTGACATAGTACTGTCTGTAACTATACTGTGTGTACTACAGATATGGTACAGTCTGTAACTTTTAAATTTGAATAAATTGGTTTCCTTTCGTTATAGAGCTCTTAGTGGCATAGCTTTTCGGGGCTAGTACTAGCTTCAAACAGCCTTGTTGTGTTCTGGTTTTGAGATTACGGGTCTTCTTCTTATTAGAGTAAAGTCTCTACAAATAGCCAATCTTGAAATTTCAAAAGTGCTTGTAAACGAAGCCTACTTGGATTAATCGAATTTTGATTATAATTTTCTACGTAATATGTTAAAACATGAAAAGATCATTATTATCATCATATCAGGCGATGGACATAGGCCTTTTTGTAGGGACTTCCAAACATCACGATACTGAGCCGCCTGCATCCAGCAAATCCCTGCGACTTGCTTGATGTCGTCAGTCAACCTGGTGGGATCACATGAAAAGGTATCAAGAAATAAATATAATTTAGTAAGACCAGATAAATGACATGAGTAGGAATTAAGAAATAAATATTAAGAAATTTATAGATAATTTTATTTCGTAGATATTTTTATACAAGCTTGATATCGTTTATTTAATATTAATACTCGTATGTGACTGTCTTTGATGTTTTTAATATAATTCTTAAGAAAACCTAAACCTTTTCAATTAAAGTATACCGTATGCTATTATAAGTAGGTATTTAAATTTACTTTTAGCAATGGTACCCTACTTACATAACTGTGCCTTGATAGCCCAGTGGATACGACTTCTGCCCTTCATTCGGATTCGGTGTAGGTTTGAATCCGGGACATGCACCTTAAATTTTTCAGTTATGTGCATTTTATGAAATTCAATATCACGTATCTCAAACGATGAAGGGAAAACATCGTAAGGAAACGTACATTCTGAGAATTTACTTCATTCTCTGCGTGTGTGAAGTCTACCAATCCTCATTGGGCCAGCGTGGTAGAGTATTAGCCTAACCCCTCTTATTCTGAGAGGAGTCCCGTGCTCAACAGTGTGCCGTATATGGGTTTTTAATGATGATGAATGAGTGTTACTGTAGATAGGGAAGCTCGTTTGTAGTAGGGACGTACTATACTAAATCAAAGTCAAATTCATCCATTGAGTGTCAAATTCTCAAACTAAGTTAAATTCTACACTCAGCGCCTGACCACCGCTTCCATCTTAGACTGCATCATCACTTACCATCAGATGAGATGTGTTAGTAGATACATTAATGTAAAATGTAGTATTTAGTATTTTGTTTGAAACATGTATAGATCGTCACATAGAAAACAGGTGATGAATAAGTAGCTCAACATACGAATACATCTGTACGATTTGTAACACTTTTTTATAATAGCACTTAATGACTTAATGAAATTTAAATTACGATAATAAAAATCTTATTACATTTGAATAGAGTCTACTTTAGATTGCGTTATGTTTTTGTAAATGTCAGCATAGATGAAGACTTGCAGAAAATTGAGTCTTTGGCTTACCTACCTACTGACATTTTATATGCAACATGGTTACATGTGCATATAAAATGATTTTTTTTTAATTTCGTTTCTAAATAATGTCAAAAGATTTTGATTTCTGATGTATTAATGTTATACGTAAGATCTTGGTATTGTTAAAGAAAAGTAATGTCATTTATAAAGTCACATTTTGAATGAAAATCATTACTTAATTACGTAATTTTTTAAACTTTGCTGATAGGTAGGTACTAAATCAATAACGACTGATCAATGTAAACTTAAACACTCATGCTCTGCTTCATTGAAAAGTCTAGGATGTTTCGCTTCAACTACAACAAATACGCAGAAGTGAAAAACTAATATACGCAAACCACACACCAGTACCGGGTACCGACCACATAAAGGTGAAAATGTACATCACATTTTCAACCTTATTGTCAACACAATAAGGGGGACATAAACAAGTGTGTCTAGTATACGTTTATAGACAAAACAAGGTGTATGTGAAACGGCGTCGCGTGCAACGCAGATTTCTTTTAACATTCAAGGAGAGAACGCTACTGATGTTGTAATGCTCTAAGATCCGGTATAAGAAAATATGCCCTCATCTGTTATTTATTATTAATAAGAAATAAATGATATATAATATTTACAGTGACACATTGCAAATAGTTAATTTGCAGCCAGACACATTTTTAATATAGTATCTAACTAACACAGTTAAATTAAGCATAAAATAAGCTTTAATTTGACATACTACATGATTAAATAATTGATGAGGTATGTATATACCATTTACTCAACTGTTTATATCTGACAACCCCATAGTTGCAGTGTGATAGCAGGCAACATTTACGAGTACGTTTTCAATTATATTGGGTATGTCCTTGAACTAGTGTATGTTTTTTTAATTAGCACATAATATAAGTAGATTACATAAATTTAATAATCATTTAATACTTACTATGCCGCAATTTGATTAGGCAAGCTATTTGCAATGTGTGAATGTAAATATTTTCTATCATTTATTTCTTATCTATACTAATATTATAAACCTGAAGAGTTTGTTTGCTTGGACGCGCTAATCTCAGGAACTACTGGTCCTATTTGAGAAATTCTTTCAGTGTTAGATAGCCCATTTATCGAGGAAGGCTATATATTATATATTATACTCGTATTTCTACGGAAAGGGAACCACGCGGGTGAAATCGCGCGGCGTCAGCTAGTCTCAAATAAATAGCAGATGAGGGTATATATTTCTTATACCGGGTCTTGTACTATAAAACTATACTTAAATATCTCTTTTGGCTGCGGCCTTGTCAATATACACTTGACCGCTTCGTTTTCGTGTATGCAAATGGCTCTTGGTTTCGTAAAGTTCTGCTCGAGACATATAACTTGTTGTTTTTTTGTATTTTGACGACGCCTCTCACGCAATTTTGGAAACTATAATCCTTTTTGATTGAATCAGGTTTTGGTTTTGCTTGTGGGAGGTATTGTTGGCTAATATTTCTCTATTATAGTTTAAATATGTGTTAATGGGAAGTAGCTCTTCATTGTCTTTCAACTTATCTGGTTTTCTTCAAAACTGTATTGTTTATTATTTGTGTTCGAATACGTCTGAGTGAAACGTGCGTTGAGTGTATTCTGTAGTGTACACAGCTGTGAATGGAAAATAGCAAAATAAACTTATTCAATATCTTCTTTGACTTCCGCAGGCTTTGCATGCCTTTGTTCAATATTTTTAGAAACAAATAATAATTGACATGACATTGAAAATAAATGAATACTTACTTTGCAGCTCTTCATTATGCACAATGATCACTCAGTTAAGTGACTTATTTTGATATTTTTCCCAAAAAACCGGTAAACCCAAGCCTGCCGCTTGGTTAACGTGACTCAGAAAATCAACATTCGTTTAACTTCAAAAACAGACCAGGAGAAGTTTAGTATACAACATTCCATTGTACAAAAGGGTTTCTTTAAAAACACATTATTCCTGTAGAAAGATTAATATCTGCAGATTGTCGAGTACATTATATAAATTTACCGCGTCTGATTTCAATTGAAAAGTGTCTCCCAGTCGCTATTATATCTAATTACCTTACAATATCGTATGAGAACTGGAGACATTACCGCTATTACGTTGCGCAAGCCGTTATCGCCCATGACACAATTGCTGGTTATTAGGCTTTATTAAAGTGGTGTTTAATTTAAAATTGTATAAATATTGCGTGTTGTACGGGTATTTTTAATTAGTAAAATAAACAATTCTTTATCAAATCATGTTCTCCAATAGAAAACACCTCTTACTAAGGGTATATTTTGAGTTTAAATGCACCACGTCGGTTCATTAACAATTGGCGGGGTTAATTTGATGATATTACGAGTAAGTTAGGTTTACTGTTTACTGCACTCCATCATAATGGGCAAGATTGCAGTGAAAAGCAAGGAAGAAAGAAGGAAGAAGTCGTGGTTACTGATCGAGTGGACTAGCATAAAGACAATCGAAGAACTTCCTCCTAGTGACACTGCAAGTAGAAGAAGAGTGTATAGTCAAACTTAAGTACAAAAACACACACAGTCAATTTTATACATCAACACAACAAGCACCTTTCAAACGCTGCTTGTCTATAAAACTTACCTATACATTTACAGCTAAACCCTGAACATATTGACTATAGCATTCAATAATTCAATGGTGTTAAGGTGTTAATAACAGATGATTATACAAAATCAACAATAGAAGAAATTTGAATGAAAATTGATTCTAAGATTGCCAAATAACTAACGAAAAGAAAACTTTTACACCATGGAAACACTGATGTGTATAGCGATTACTATTACTAAAGAAATATAGTTTTTATTTAATATCATACACGTTATGAAAGTACAAGACTTACATATTCAATATTGATGGGCGGGTAATGAATTTTTAATACGCGTCGCCAATTTACGCAAAATTGTTACTATCTCAGCACAATTCAGTCGTTTTCTATTTAGTGATGTACTTATAATAGTTATAATCTATCATTAGCCGACTCATCAGTTATAATTAGGGCTTATGTAACTAGTTCTGTAACCGGTCTCACACCGCAAATTGTAGTAAATATACCTAATGACTAGTGGGATGTTTCCAAACATGGTACACTGTAATTTGATTTTTAATGTTTACTTTGCTTTTAGTAAGTAGGTAAATTGCTACCATAAACACTACTATTACATGCATTCTTCTGAAATCCAGTGCAGTCAGTCGGGTATTAGGATTTACTGCTGCTTCAACTTCAGCTATTTAAATATCGGCTTCCTCTCTGAAGAGGTGATTTGGATCTTAGGACTACCACACTGCTCCAATGTGAGTTTGCTTGCTCAGTTTGATAATATTCTTAAAACTGCCTATCATGTAGGTTTAATGAAGGTGCTCCTGGCATATTCATTCATCGATCGGGTATTTATATACTAGCCGTGCAATATGTTCATCGTATAGCATTCTGAAATGAAATTACTGGATCGTACAAACTGTACGACTGCATTTTAAAGGTATATTTTGACTTCAACAATATGACGTCTTTAAACACATATTTTTACTATTGATACCAAACACGTGACGATTATCTCAGGTATTTTGAGGTTAGAATCTGAGGTATAAATTAGTATTTTGAGGTTAGAATCTGAGGTATAATTATTATTATTATTATTATTAATTTGAGGTATAATTGAGGGATTAATTATTATTTAATTATAATTTTGATAAAATTTATATATCTATCCGTGAACACACAAGGTTTCACCTGAAAACCAGCGCCACAGCTCGCTGTGGCATCGTGCTGAAGTGGATACCTTTTTTATCCACGACCAGATTTTTGTATGTTCTGTTTGTTTATTTTTTTTTATTACTTGTGTGTGGACAAACAAAAGTATATTCTATTCTATTCTATATCTTATATCATCTGGGTCATTGTAATGAATTTTTGACACCTCTTTCATAAAAATTGGTTCCGTAGTTTAGATGCTAACATACAAACATACATACATAGACAGCCCAAATCATTACCCTTCCTTTGCTTTGCTGTAGTCGGGTCGGGTGAAGGTATTGCAACTTCTGTAAAATAAAGATCTGTAGATGAGATCAATATCGAACGTAAACATGTAGCCGATAGCCGAGGCCATGGAGCGAATAAAAGAGAAAATGCCGCAAAAACTATTGAGGTCTTCGCACTGAGGCTCAACCACTGAGATGTGACTGATTGTGCACATTGTATTTATTATCGATTAACTATATCTTAGAGACATCGCTGCAACTTATCTTTGTAAATAAATAATTCAATTTCACTGATGATTGTGATAGTTTTTTTACCAATGATTCATGGAACAAGCAAATGGTTCACATGACATCACTGAGATGGTGGTAGGTATCTATAGGTAATGTTTATAACAGAGCGCATACATGACAAAGAAGGAAAATGCAAAAATATTTAACAAAGGATGCGATATCTATAGGCTTAAAAAAGTAAATTATTATGTGCTCAATGTAGCACCATAGCTCCGGAACGGATGAAGCAATTTCAATTATTGTTTTTCTTATTAAAGGTACTTATGTACGAGTGTTCTTAGACATATTTTATGAAAACAAATTGAGTCGTTTAAAAGTTGTAGGGGGTGAAAGTGGGGAAGAATAACCGAATGTCTGCAATTATATTCGAGTGTGGTCTTTAATGAAAGCGTACTGAAAGAGAATATTGGCGAAAGATGACTAGATCGAGTGTGTAATCAATAATTTCATGACCTTCGGGGGTTTTTCAATTTTATGTTATAAGATAATATCGTGAACATGGTGTACCGTACATTGATATGTGATGCCTATAGTTTTAGGCCTTAAGTGCCTTGTTCTTCCCCGGCAACCATACACATAATTTTCACAGGGTTTCAAATAATAATACTAAAGATCTTAATAGAGACTTCGAGATGAATTGGGTAATACTTATTAATAACTCCGTGTTTTCTTTTTTGCAGGTAAATGAGGGTTCTTCGAGTATAAATAAGTAAGCATTTAGGCCTATCTGCTAAAGTATAAGTTGGACCACACACAAAGATGCTATGCGAAAGACTGAGGGACTAACTTATCACAGTTGACCGTAAGCATAACACACCAAAAACTCCTCTTCTTGCGTGAAAGTAATATATAGACTTCATAAGGACTTATTATTGCAAGGAGTTTACACTAGGGGCATAATAGTAAGTAAAATAGAAATCGAGTTTCGTTTTCAGGACTATAGTTGCTCAGAATGATGGTAAAACATCAAGCTTAATTAATTATGATAGTAAAATTTCCACTACTAATGTTATTACCTCATTAAAGAGTTTCTTCTTACCATTTCTTACCAATTAAACGCCAGATACAATGGACGCCATTTAACAGCAGAAAGTTCTTAACTGTACCAAGAAATTAGTTTAGACAGCCGTTTTAACGATTCAATGGAGCAAGGCTGTAACTAGCGAATTTGAATCTTACACTTAGGTAATAAAGACGATCAGAGGTGATAATATCATAACGAAATGCCTTTAAAATGCATTGCTTTTCGAAATGGTGGCCGCGGTGGAAAATCGTAGATTTCGTGCGAGGTCAATGACCGTGTGACGGATTGGTGATTATTTTGTATCGACGCTCACAATGACCATTCCGTAGGTTGGGATGACACCGTTATGTGTTAACTTTGGTGGGTGACGCTTTATTCAAATCATAGTACTAAATAGGATTATTGTCGCGTAGCTACTATTATCGCTTCAGCTGCTACACTGGATTGAAGGTACTTTTTACATGCAATTTATTAAATTTTAAAGTTAATGTTGCAAATGTTATTGTTCTATTATACACCATCTAATATAAACACCTTCATAGTCTTTTCTATAAATGAGCTCCAACTCGATGGGGCTATTTTGTTGTAAATAATATTATTTATAAAAGATGAGGCTGTTATTCTTTATAAAATAATTAAAAAGAAATCATTACACAATATATAGTATACGGTATACTAAACTAAGAGCCTATCTTCATCTCTACCAAAACATATAGTGACGCAATTTCTTTGTTTTAAAGTCAAGGACCTTTTGTATTTTAATCGACCATTTCCAGTTTCTCGAAACGTGTAAAGAATTGTTATTAATCTAGGGTTGCTTGCTTAACGTTAACAATTACATTTTTTAAGATCACTCATAACTCGACAATTAAGCAAGCAAGCAAAGCAAGGAAATCTTAATTAGTTCTAAACTAGATTATGTACGGACTTAGCTTGACTCAAAACATAGCGGGCGATGGAGCGATTCGAATCAGAAATGAGGAGATCCGCAGAAGAACTAAAGTCACCGACATAGCTCAACGTGTCGCGAAGCTGAAGTGGAAATGGGCAGGGCACATAGTTCGAAGAGCCGATGGCCGTTGGGTTCCAAGGTGCTGGAATGGCGGCCCCGGACCAGAAAGCACAGTGTTGGTCGACCCCCCACCAGGTGGACTGACGACATCAAGCGAGTCGCAGGTATTCGCTGGATGCAAGCGGCTCAGTATGAAAGTCCCTACAAAAGGCCCATGTCCTGCACGTCCATCAGCTGATATGATTATGAAAATCAATTAAGAACTCTGTCCAAAACATTTTTGACGACCGGGAATTTTCGATGCGGTTTTGGGTCAACCCTAAAATAGTAGCAGATATTATCTCTCTGCGCTTGGATTACAAGATTTTGTAATTCATATAGTCACGCACGCAGTAATCTGCATATAAAATAGTTCTGGACCCGTGATTCCGTTAACTTTACAGTTTTTGATATCGCCAAAATAACCTTGGATAATGTGTTAACGTGTTTTCTACGTATACAAAAGGTTCATTGCCATGAAAACGTAATAATGGACCGTAGCGAAATCTAAGAGCAAAGATTTACTTGTACATAAAACTTAATTACTTGGTGCTTAGCGTTATTAGCTCGGGTGCTAGATAAATTAAATATTTTTTACCGTGTATTGTTATAGATATAGTTGAGAACGTTACAGTTAGGTACGTCTAATTTCGAGAAAGAGGTGATCCGCCGACTCGGCTGGGCTGCATCTGGGAAACTTCGCGATATTTTTTTGTCCAAAATTCCCCAGTGCCCGAAGACAAACGAGCTATGCTGAGAGTATCTCAGCGTGATCAAATCAGAAGTGAGGAGATCTACAGAAGAAACACACACATAGCTCAACGAGTCGCGAAGTTGAAGTGGCAATGGTGCACATAGTTCGAAGAGCCAATGGACGTTGGACTCCCAAGGTCCCTGAATGGCGACACCGCACTAGAAATCCTGACCAAGTGGACTGATGACATCAAGCGAGTCGCACGGATTCACTGGATGCAGGCGGTTTAGGATCGCGATGTTTGGAAGTCCCTACAAAAGGTCTTTACGTCCTGCAGTGGACGTCCATCGGCTGATACGATGATGATGATGACCTTGTATTGCACGAGTATCTGCCTACTTATTTTGAAGGTGAAAATAGTAGGCAATATTGTGTTAAGAAATTGTAAAGTTGGTCTATGCGACGTCGAGTAACGAGGTCACAGCTATTCTCTAACGATTATTTGTATAACTCGCAAGTGCGAGTTTCAAATTCACCTCTATCTCTCTCTGTTTAACACGATACTATAGAATGAGAAAGGTAGCGGTGAATCAAAACTCGCACTTGCGAGTTGTACAAAACATCGTTAAGAGTATAGTGCGGAATCGCATTAAGCATTTCTTTCTGACAATGAAATCTTACAGCCCAGAGTTCGGAATGATGGTGGTGGTACAACCACATGTTACACCATAGAGAGTATATATATTTATATCATGTATACCTACTATAACAAAATATATTTTTATTACATTTTGTTATCGTGTATTTTATGCACCTTTTTAATGAATTAATTTATGCGTTTATTGTCAGTCATCAAACGAAAAGCAAACAAAAATTGTGGAAAAAAACCTAACAACGAATTTCATTATAAACAAGTTTTATCTGCATCCAATTCACATGGATGCAAACATGCATAACGTATGAATCCACATAATAGTATAAGAGCTGGTGGATCTTATTATCTTTATCTTTAGCAGTGTCAGGGTTTCCATGATCCTAAGTGTCTGGCGACTAAGTTGATGATTACTCATATTATCCCGAAAAAAATATAAGAAGCTAAACTTGGACAAATCAGGAACTGGGTCTGTAATCTGTTACTTTCCAAAACCACCATGATCCCAAACTGCTTATTGGCCATACCAACCTATAGACAGGAGCATCATTTTGTGTTTCCGGAGTTAACCAAAATGAGCTGAGGGTGACCACAAAGGAGGTTTTAGTGGTAAGTCCCTCATAACCCGTCTTCTCCCCCAACAAGTCACCTATCTCTGAAAGAGATTTCCCCCCTGTTACAAAAAACGGAGCATCAACTGAGGGACTTTTTGACTTTTAGTGGACTTACAAGACGGAGGTCCTGGGTTCGAACCCTGGCTGGACCGATTGAGGTTTTTTTAATTGGTCCAGGTCTAGCTGGAGGCTTTGGCCGTGGCTAGTTACCACCCTACCGACAAAGACGTACCGCCAAGCGATTTAGACGCCCCGGTACGACGTCGTGTAGAAACAGAAAGGGGTGAGGTGTTAGATTTTATGCTCCTCCTAACAAGTTAGACCGATTCCATCTTAGATTGCATCATCATTTACCATAAGGTGAGATTGTAGTCAAGGATTAACTTGTAAAGAATAAAAAAAAAAATAAAAAAAAAGGACTTTCAGCCTATATAAATTTACAAAGGTCTGTTCGTCATAGGCTCTCACAGTATAAAGACGTATTCTTATGTTGATCATGCTAAAAATATTAAAATAGCTACAAAAACAAAGGCCGATTGCCAGATTCGGTTTTATTGCGACCGCACGCCAAGGTTGCTTCGAGCCCCGACATCTGATAATTCACTGGTCCAGTTTTTAGATCCGGCTGTGGCATAGGTGTCAATGTCGTTGTTCTTTTACTTATTGTTGTTATTAAATCATTTTTTAATAATAAAAGGTTGACGATACAAGATCCATCTGATGTTGAGTGCAAAATCACGTCCTATAACTGAGCAATACTTTATGAAGTACTAAAAATATAAAAAGCTAACCCTATATTAGTAACTATCATCATTATTAGCAACCCATTTTTGGCTCACTGTTGAGCACGAGTCTCCCCTGTATAAGTATGTGAGGGTTTAGGCCAATAGTCCATCACTCTGGCCCAAGATTGGCGGACTTTACACACGCAGAGAATTATGAAAATTCTCATGTTTCCTCACCTTCACCGTTTGAGACACATGATATTTAATTTCTTAAAATGCAAACAACTGAAAAGTTGGAAGTGCATGCCCCGGACCGGATTCGAAACTATGCCCTCCGAATCGAAGGCAGATGTCATATTCACTAAGGTATTGATTAGATTTTTTGGGTTAATTATCGACTTCAGAACCCTAAAATCATAAATTTCAATAGTAGCTAGATTATTAAAATGCTGTCTACCGAAACTGTGTATCTAGGATTTTTTAATTCATTACAAGTTAGCCCTTGACTTCAATCTCACCTGATAAATCCGGTAAGTGATGATGCAATCTAAGATGGAAGCAGGCTAACTTGTTAGGAGGAGGATGAAAATCCACACCCCTTTCGGTTTCTTCACGACATCGTACCGGAACGCCAAATCACTTGGCGGTACGCCTTTGCCGGTAGGGTGGTAACTAGCCCGCCGAAACCTTCCACCAGCCAGACCTGGGCCAATTAAGAAAACCTCAATCGGTCCAGCCGAGGATCGAACCCAGGACCTCCGTCTTGTAAATCCACTGCGCATACGACTGCGCCACGGAGGTCGTCGAAAAGGTACTTTCTCGAAGACCTTTATTTTATGGATTAGGTAAAGTTGTGCAAGTTTCGCTGGACAAGCGAATAAAAAAAGTAGCGGATGTTATTCACAGCTGAGTAAGTAAATGCTCAACAAAACAACAAACTAGAGTCTTCCTTTGACACTGTTATAAAGTTCATAATTATTATTTTACTTTTTTTAAATCTTTGTGTAATTAAATCTGTTTAGATTCTTACTGGAGCTTCTTAGTAGAATCTGCTTTCTGTATCTAGTGTACACGTATTAGGTCTCAGACTAATTAGATAAAGACCTGCCTCGCAAGACATCATTTTTCTGTCAACGTATATGATCAACGATCTTATGCGATTATAAACACTGTCTCTAAAGAATCGATGTTTCATAGTTTAAAATCGTGTCCGTCGGTTAAAAACCTCCTTAAAATTACCTTTTTGTGTAGTTATATGGTGTAAAAAACGAACAAAAACTGCTAGTTTAGTTTAAAATATGTATGAAATCGAAGCTAGTTTTCCTTAGAAAATGGCAGAAAATTTTGTTCGTGACTTTGGGTGCGATACTAGTCCTTCTGTATTTAGTCTGAGTATTAGGTAGTAGAGTCATTACAAATATAATTTGAAGTTTTATATATCACTAGCGGATGCCCACGACTTCGCGTGGAAATCAATGTAATCTTTCAACCCCTATTTCTTCAACTTTTATATACAGCCAAATCATAACATAACCCTTCTTGCAGTCGGGTAAAAAGAATTTGACTCATTCTATCAAGTCTAGACAGGTTGTTTCTTGCTCGATTCCACAAAGCGATGTTTCGTTTCTCGGCATACCGACAACTAGACTTTCAACTTCCAATAAGTGACGAGTTTGAA
The DNA here is from genome assembly GCF_947172395.1 of Bicyclus anynana. Taxonomy (NCBI): domain Eukaryota; kingdom Metazoa; phylum Arthropoda; class Insecta; order Lepidoptera; family Nymphalidae; genus Bicyclus; species Bicyclus anynana. The sequence continues at coordinate 7,127,696 of NC_069097.1, read as the reverse complement.
TTCTGCAGAACAATGTGGGAGCAATAGTTTCAAGCTCATTGTGTCTAGTTACAATATGTCCAGTTTTCAATGTCTACCACATTGTTCTATTAATATCTGGTCCAGTTTTGAGATCCGGCCTGTGGCTTGGGTGTCAATGTCGTGGCTTTTAGATTGTTTATTATTTGCATCAACTACCATTTGTAAGCTACTGATATGTGCATTGTATTATAGGACTCAAAGGTGATTATAAAAATATGAAAAGTAATGTCAAACAAAGGTTATGATTCACAACACTTGTCAGGACAACTTAATTAGCAAATCAAACTGTAACCAAAAAAGACCCTAGAATGGCAGAGAATGACCTTGAGTGGAGTCACGTACTTGTGAACGATGTGTGTAGGGTTAAAGGTACCTTTTACTGATATCAAACACTCCCCTTTTCCACTCAAGTCACTCTCCCCGCCTATCCCAAGTAACCCATAAAGAATTACACAACAAGAGATGTGGACGGCTCGAACGCCACGAGCACACTGAAGCCAACACGAGATCGAGCGACGTCATATCTGTCACAGACTTCTATTTCCAACACTAAACGGCGATAACAATTGTTATTTTCAAAATTTTTATTAATGTAGCAATTGGTTTTTGGGTTTTAATCAGAAGATTTTTCACCGTGGCACTAATCAGATAGACTGCTGAAATTTGACAAAACACAAACAAAACAATAAAATGAGATTTGTAAAAATGTACTTTTAAATAACAAATTTTCTAAAATGAATCGAATCAGTAGTTGGAATTAAAACACGGACGGACAGAAGTCCAATATGATTTTATTCTCTATCTATTTTTGAAGCCGATTAAAGATCTATACTAATATTATAAACCTAAAGAGTTAGTTTGTTTGTTTGATTGAACGCGCTAATCTCAGGAACTACTGGTCCGATTTGCAAAATTCTTTCAGTGTTAGATAGCCCAATAGCTATAGACTATATATCATCCCCATATTCCTACGGGAACTGGAACCACGCGGGTAAAACCGCGCGGCGTCAGCTAGTTAAAAAAGTAAGGTAGAGCTGTATTTTAAGTAACATAATAGATTGCTTATATTTTTATTTTTTCTTAAGTATGATATGAATCACCTGGCTCTTAGAACAAAGACTTTGAAATTTTTGCACCCTGTAATGTATAAATTACACTTCCCTGATGTCATTTTAATTTACATTTCTATTAGACTAGTATTATTTAATTTTTCCTGCTACGTTACAATATTTTCTGTGGTTAAGAAGATCAAATAATCAATCGTGTAATATTTTTAACAATTTGTTTTGATTTTTAATTAACTTTTGCCAAGGTGTCAATACTTTCAATGTCACGACTTTGAATCTGTAAGCGCGGTTAGAAACATTGTCTTTTTGTGAATCTAACAATGCTAATAAACGGCCAATAACAAAATGAATTTAGTTTAGGTGCATTATCAGCATTGAATTATGTTGTAGCTTTGAAAGTAAATCGTTATTTTAACCTAGAGAAATTCACTTTTTCAAAATTGAAAAAGTCATGGTAAAAAGTAGGCTATTTATCTTATGTTATCTAGAATGTAATCTATTTTCATTGCAAATTTCATATAATAATTTTTGAGTGAAATAGTTATCAAATCGTTAACATTATTAGTAGTTTTATCGTGACTTTTAAACTCATTTTTAAATAGTTTTTAGTTCTTAATTTCTAGTTCTTTCACCGTTTGTGTAAGGCTTCTCTCAGCATAAAGAGAGATCGTGTAAACAATAGTCTACCGACTCGTGGAAATACTGTGATGTAATTGTTTATCTCTCTCATTTATTAAATACAGACACTTACATGTTTTGAGTAAGACTTTCTTTCCTCTTGGTATGTACATTGACTTTATTACTTAATAATTATTACAAATTTAAAATTAATAATTCTATTACGTTACTACAAATTGTATGAAATTATAAAGCCATTAGGTATCTTAAGATTATGATATAATGCTGCTCTTACAAGTATTTTTAATGTATGACTAAAATGAACTTAATACATTAATATTTGAGTACATTGATTTGGCTCATATGCATTTTTTTAATTTTTATTAATTCGTACGTAATATTTTAATTGTACTGTTGTACAATTAAAATATTATTTATGATATTATACTTATGCACTTACATAATAATAATAATAATAATAATAATAATAATAAAAACATTTATTCAGCCAAAACAACATAACATAAATAAGAAAAAATACATGAGAATTAATACTAACTTAATACTAAGGCTTCGGCTGAATGGGGGCTGCCTCAGCTCTATGCTACAGCTAAGACGCTAACTGTAGCGCTGATTTTCAGACATGACCCCAGGGTGAGCTCACGGACTGATCGGGAGAGCGTTGCGTTGTTTATTGATTCCAAATTTAAAATAGATAAAATAATATACTTCTATGTATCCACATATCTATAGTAAGTAAAAAACATAAGTACATACAGACGAACGTAGAACCTCCTCCTTTTTGGAAGTCGGTTAAAAATTAGATTGGAGCGAAGGACAAACATTAATATTATATGCAAAAAATAAATAAAAAATAAAATAAGATTACTAAACAACTACAATAAGGACAAAAAAAATACACAACAAAAAAATACAACTGTCCTGCAACATAGTGTTTAATAATAATAAAATAACGTTTATTGAGACGTTGTGTTACATATTTTGTAAAATTTCTAATTATAAGGTGACATCGGTAACTTTGTATGTTTGTGCAACTTTGGCAAAGGCATCCTCCATTTCTTTCTATTTCAACGTCTTCCTTGTCCACGCCTCCGCTGCTACAGCCTTTAACTCGGCCACCCATCTTTTGAACTGTCTGCCTCTATTCCTTTAGCTGTTTCTTGGATATCAAAACACAATATTTTTATTCCATTTCTCAATTATTTATATTGTAAAGCCTGTCCATTTCCACTTAAATTTCCTTATCCTTATAAAGTGTTTATCGATGGAATGAAGTCCGTCACACTTTTCTACACGCGTTTAACAAACGATTACATGGTTTCACTTTTTTGTTGTGACAGCATTTCAATTGTCACTTCATCTGGTGGATTATAAACCTCACTTCCGACGTAAGCTTCCTATAAGAAACCATCGGCTGTTGGAAGAATTGCATCCAGTATTCCCATCATCGTTGTATCGTCTATCGACCTGCGTTATGCTTCACTAATCTGTGTAATAAGATCTCGAAACACTTCGCTCGTCACACTTCGTTCGGTAGAAATCTCGTTGCGAGTTTGACGGCTACTTGATATTCAAAACGGAAACGTGTTTCTGTGCGATCTCTGCATACGGGATCGCTTTTACGTGTCCATATTGGTTCCGAGTAAAAGTAATGTCTTGTTTGGTTTACTGAATATTCTATCCTACCAAAAACATTGTCATGTCAAGCATGTGATTGCTTGTACTGCAAAAAGTTGGGAAAAGGTAGACAAAATAAAGCCTATTACTATTATATGAAATAATTTTTCAAATTGGTCCAGTAGTTTTGAGTTTATTCGTTACATGCAAAAAGACAAATCTTTCCTCTTTGTAGTATTAGTGAAAATAGTGTTCTATATGAATCCGAGTCTCAAGAACTCCCTACACTTTTTTTTGCACGCTTTAGTCACAAGGTGTGCATTTGCCATTCATAAAGAGTGCCCTGTCCTGCTGTTTTCGCCTTGGTAGGAGCCCTCCCGCACCTCCTTACGCCACAAAATACATGTTTAAAGTGTTTTTGTAAACAAGGCCCACGACAAAATTAAAAACAATTTATAAATGCAAATTCACGTGTTAGGAAATTTAAAGGATCTAGGTCGCAAATTAATTTCGTATTCAATTAAAAAATGGAAATTTTGTGCAATGTCAGAGTCGCCATAACGTAGAAGTTAATGATGATTCCATTATAGATTTTGTAATTCGTGTGAAACGAGTTTTATTCAAACACTGATGACAATTTGTTAGTTATTAGAATTATCGGTCTTTTTTGTTTTAGCAAGAATATGCCATATCTTTTAAATATGACCAATATTCCCTATGGACTATGGTCTATGGATGTCAGGACATAGTCCTTTTGTAGTGACTTTTAAACATCACGATACTGAGCCGCTTGCATCCAGCGAATCCCTGCGACTCGCTTGATGCCATCAGTCCCTCTGATGGGGGTCGACCAACACCGCGCTTTCTAGTGCGGGGTCGTCATTAAAGTACCTTGGGTCCCAGGGTGTTGTTTTTGCCACAAACTTTACCTCTAACATTAGTATATAAGTATAGATGCGTTGGTTGTAGGATATCACTTACTGCGGTATATTATTAGAAGGCGATTTATCTATATAATAGTTTCTAAGTAACTTGTCCTTCATTTATTGTAAGGGTGTTTAGCACCATGTTAGCATTTTAAACAAAACTTATAATATGCGCTTTAAACACCACACCATTCAAATGTCGAAATTTTTCTCATCTTCCCCGTTAAAACGAGAGATGAATGCTGTAAAAAATATCAGAGTCCTGGATTGAATCGCAGACCTCCTAGTCTTAAGCTTTTAAGTGTTACTTAACTCACTAAGCTAACAATGAGATTATTCATATATCCAGCATAAATTAAACTGATATTATAATACACAAACATTGTTATCTTATACCATGGGTGAAAACATTCTACACTTTATATTCGTCAAGAGGAAGGTTCGTGATACCAGCAAAATGTCGTTCACGCTTCAAAGCACATCAATCATGGAATTTTGAAGATGTTTGTGTCGTCACGTTCGTCTTGCGGAAAAACGCCTCTTAACTACAAAAACGTGTTACAATTGGAGACCTTCACAATTGTAATGAAAAAATATAATTAGCGTGTATTCTCCAACAAGTAGGTAGTTACTTAACGTAACGCAACGTCTTTCCGTGTTACAGTAGGGTCACCATGAGACAACATTTGAAGATTTGTGTCTGTCTGCAGTTAAAATTTATTTAAAAAAAAAGACAACCCATATTCCCCTTTTACTAGGCGAAAAAATTGTGTTACAAGTATGACAAAAGTCCAACTAACTAACTAATCTAAACCTTTCGAATTTGTGTATGGCCCTTTTGCAATGGAACTACTGAGGTTTTTATTTGTGGCTATTTGCTGTATGTGCGGTTGAAAACCTTACTCACTCACTCACTCTCACTGAGCGACTCGCGTGATAGATGTCATCAGTCCACCTATTGCACTGTTGACCAACACTACGCTTTCCGGTTCTGGGTTACAATATTAAAACCTTGGTTTTCCAACTTCGATCGGATTTTTTCGTTTTTGCTTTCAGAGTGAGGTTAATGATATTATCATAATATACCTATTGAGCCGTGATAGCCCAGTAAATATGACCTCTGTCTCCAATTCCGGAGGGTGTGGGTTCGAATCCCGTCCGGGGCATGCACGTCCAACTTTCCGTTGCGTGCATTTTAAGAAATTAAATATCACGTGTCTCAAATGGTGAAGGAAAAACATCGTGAGGAAACCTGCATACCAGAGAATTTTCTTAATTCTCTGCGTATGTGAAGTCTGTCAATCCGCATTGGGCCAGCGTGGAGGACTATTGGCCTAACCCCTCTCATTCGGAGACGAGACTCGAGCTCAGCAGTGAGCCGAATATGGGTTGATAATGATGATGATGATGATTATTGTAGTTACCTATTGTTATTTACGTCATAAATAATACACCATCAAATAATAACATATCGAGTATTAAATTTTTTCCTACCATTTTCCTACCATTTTCCCCGGACACTTCCATCTTTTTCCGAACACATGCAGCCCCTACGTGTGTGTCTTCAATCATCTGAACATCTCATTTGTCGTGAGAAAAAGGAAGCCGTCTTGACTTTCACCTACCATTAACGGTGCCATGTTTACTTTTTCACTTATATGTCGTTGTTTGACAATAATATTGTAGTTTCATGTTGGAAAACTTTATTGTTTGGTGTTTGTGGCTTGTTTTAGCCTGATGTAATTTTTGGATACAATTATTTTAGCAGACTCAGAAATGATTACAAAAATAAGAAAACTAATGTGAACAAAGGTTATGATTCACAATATTTGCCAGGACAACTTAATTAACAAATCAAACTGTAACCAAAATAAGACCCTAGAATGGCAGAGAATGACCTTGAGTGAAGTCACGCACTTGTGAACGTTGTGTGTAGGGTTAAAGGATTCTTTGACTGTTAACAAACACTCCCCTTTTAAACTCAAGTCACTCTCCCCGCCTATCCCAAGTAGCCCATAAAGTATTACACAACAAGAGATGTGGACGGCTCGAACGCCACGAGCACACTGAAGCCGTCCGTACCGCAAGTCGTTGAATTTTAAAATCATTATCTGTCTGGAGACACTATTTTCGATTGGTTTTTGGAAATGGCATCGGCCCCGGGCGATCCTGCCCAGCGTGGTTTTCTTTCCTTCCTTTTTATATCTGACTCGCCGATGCCATCCATCCATCGGATACTGTCCATCAGTTTCACCATATTTCCCGTTCGCGATGACACTCACAAATAACGTGGCGTTTCAGTGGATTCAGAAATTATTATAGCATAAATTTTACCTCTTTATAATATAAGTATAGATTAGATTGTCTGATGACGATAATATGATTATGATATTAAAATAATGAGTGTAATTAAGAGGTTAAGCCAAAGTTCAGAGTGCATTGTACCTGCTAGTAGAACTTCATGACATAATCAGCCTGCTATTTTCTACGCGAGTCATCGCTGCATTTAACTAGGACGCCTGATGGTCTTTGCCAAAAAGGCTCACAAATATTTTCCAGTTGTGGGAATCGAATCCACGGCTGTGGATGCAATAAGATGGGTCTACTACCCACTGCGCCACGCGGACGTCATAAACCTAACCTTTGTCTATCAGTTACACTAAGCCCTCATTCGCACGAGAGCTTTTTTAACGGAAGTCAAAAAAGCGTTCAAATACAACAAATGCATTCTCAAGTATGTTCACACGACAGCGTTTTGAGACACGACTCTTTTTTTCCAGCAGTGTTGCATTTTCAAGTTTGGGCGTTGGAAATAGACCTTCATTTAACTTTATACTATATTTAAACGCTTTTTTAACTAACACGTTTGGTTTCCTGATGGGAAAAGTTACGTCACCAAATTGCCCAAACTGTGACAGGTCAGAAGACATCTACCACGTGTTGTTGGAGTGTGTCAGAAACGAGGCAGTGCGACGGGAAGTACTGCTAAGATTTCTTGCACTAAGAGAGGTGGGCGGCTGTAATAGTGCACTGGCACTAAGTCAGAGAAGGCCAGGGCGCTGGTATAGCTTTATAGAAAAAGTTTTAAGCAAATTAATTAAATTATAAGATTAGCATTGTTACAAAGGCGGCCTTACGCAGCGGCATAGTCCAAAATGGACTCAGCTCCTTAAAATAAACATTTATATATATAAAACGTCCGTTAAAAAAACTCTCGTGCGAAAGAGGGCTAAGACAGAACATCTGTTTGCCATTCAAGATTCACACTACTACGGAGGCGTGCGTAAACAAATCGTTGTCATCAGTCGCTCGTGCGTGCCTTGTGTGGTATCAACGGAATAGAAAGCATGTGAAAACGTACGCATATACATGATGCGTGGATTAAATGGAGATTGAAAGCGCTTTTGTATCATGGCTTTTATTTTTGGTATTCAACAACTGTGGAAATCGATATCACTCAATTTACTGACTACGTGATTGCACCTCTATGGATTACGAGTACAGGATGGCGTTAAACATCTGTTTGTCATTTGACGCTTTAGAATAGGTCACGTTATATAATTTTGTTTGTTAGTAAAAAAGATACATCATCATCATTTGGCGGCCTCCGAGGCGCAGTGGTGTGCGCGGTGGATTTACAAGACGGAGGTCCTGGGTTCGATCCCCGGCTGGGCCGATTGAGATTTTCGTGGTCCAGGTCTGGCTGGTGGGAGGCTTTGGCCGTGGCTAGTAACCACCCTACCGACAAAGACGTACCGCCAATTGATTTAGCATTCTGGTATGATGTCGTGTAGAAACCGAAAAGAGGTGTGGATTTTCATCCTCTGCTAAACAAGTTAGCCCGCTTCCATCTTAGACTGCTTCATCACTTAGCATCAGGTGAGATTGTAGTCCAGGAACTTGTAGAAAATGAAAAAAAGAATATAAAATACACGTAGAATATTAAGAAAATTCTCAGGTATGCTATTTTCCTCACAATGTTTTTCCTTCACCGTTTGAGACACGTGATATTTAATTTCTTAAGATGCACAATGCAAAGTTGAAGTTCATGCTCCGGACCGTACTCGTATATGCCCTCCGAATGGAAGACAGAGGTCATATTGACTGGGCTGTCATGGCTCTCATAATCAAAATCAAAGTTCAAGTAGGCTTAGTATACAAGCACTTCTGAAACGTCGAGTTTGACTATTTGTAAAGACAACTACCGTTTCGGAAGGCAGGTTCTGCTAAGAATAGCCGTCATATACCTACATATAAATTATGTACATGGACGCCGGTAATCACTTCAGGCGACTCGCTTGCTTGTTTTCCCGCTACTATAACAATAAAAAATAAACTAGTTACAAAGTATCCCCTTTCCGCTGCGTAGGTAAAAAAGTAAGGTTTTCATTCACATTCCGCGTGTTCATTTTCATCGCTGTCGAGAAAACCGACACCCGTGACGCGTGTAACGAGAATACTTCCTGTTTTTTCACATTATTTCTCTAATGTCGGTAATTGTAGGTATTTAAAACTTAGTTACTTACTTTGCTTACTGTTTTGTGACATTTTGACGACCTCATAAGGCTTGTTCGGACTAATTTAGCAGTTTAGTCGAGTAGCGTATATCTGCTAAACGTGTCTGAAAAATCCTCAGTGCTTGACGACGAAAGTCTTCGATCAGTGCGTGTTGCCAGTGATGACCTACGGATCCGAGACTTGACTTCCGAGATTTAACTCTATTTTAATAGACGAGTAGCGCCTCCCACCATGCGTCCTCGCTGACTGGTTCAGCGGCTAAATAAGTCTGAACCTCGCGAATTAGTCGAGCTCCTGAAAATGCATAGACAAAACGAAAATAATGTGTAATGCCCATGTTCCGCTCCGCCCAGTTATAGTTGAGAACGTTGCACTCGAAATTGTAGACGAATATACCTAGGACATATGATCCAGTTAGGTAGGTCCAATTTCGAGAAAGAGGTGAACCGCCGAATCCAACTCGGCTGGGCTTGGGGAAATTTCGCGACATCTTTTCGTACGTTATTCCTCAGTGCCTGAAGACAAAAATCTTCGAACAGTGCGTGATGCCAGTATAGACAGTGTTGGGATGATAATAAATCGTTATTTAACTGCTGAGCTCGAGTCTCCTCTCAGAATGAGAGGGGTTAGGCCAATATTCCACCACGCTGGCCCAATGCGGATTGGTAGACTTCACACACGCAGAGAAATAAGAAAATTCTCTGGTATGCATTATCTAATATAAGTTCTAGGATGCAAATTCTGCTAATTTTCATGTAAACAAGATCAGGATAAGCTAACTAATAAACAAACAAATTTGCTTACACATTTATAATACATTATTTTATTATTTCTTCAAAGTAACTTCTTTAAATAACTGAAACTGCTCGACTTTTGCATTTATAAATATTCCAAGGATTTTATTATTACGAAATAACTTCTCTGAATATCTGAAACAGTTCTCTCAAGTCAGACAGTCTCCGCCAAGCAATACTAATGAGGCGTATGCATAACAGGAATGTCTTTACACATGAGAATTCCCTTTGTTGCGTTATTTCGGTCCGCTTTTGTGTTTGGCGTCATTGTTGTTCTGAAGGTCTGGTTCGTGTAGACAACTGTTGTTTATACTTTGAGCTTCATTTTACTAACACTTGTGTTGGTTTTGACCCTCAACCACAGCCATGACAACCTCTGACAAGCCTGCTAGGTCGGATGAAGAATTTTATAACATAGTATCGGACCCACCGCGTTTTCACCCTGTAGTTCCCGCTCCCATGAGAATAGGGGGATAAAACATAGCTTATGACACTCACAAATAACAGAGCTTTCTAGTGCATAAACTTTATCTCTATATAATATTAGTTTATACTAGCGGACCCCCCGTATATTCAACCGCGTAGTTCCCGTTCCCGTGGAAATACGGGAATCAAATATAGCATATGTAACTCTTTATCACATCAGCTATCTGCCAGTGAAAGTTCCATGTAAATCGGTCCAGTTAAATTTTTAGATTAGCCAGATACTACAATACACATACATAATACACATAATACAGACAGAAAAAAAAGTAAGTCTGTCTGTCTGTCCATTTGTCTCTCTGTTACCTTTTCACGGCTAAACGGCTGAACCGATCATGATAAATTTTGATATAATGGTATATGGGATTTTGGAGCAAAACATGACCCTAAATAAAAATAGAAGGGGGTGAAATAGGGGTTGAAAGTTTGTATGGCAAGTCCTTCATTTTTTGAGTTAAAGTTTGGTTGATAAATTAGAAAAAATAATAAAAATATAACGTGATTCAAGAATTTTTGAAATTCAACCCCTAAAGTGGTGAAAAAGGGGTTGAATGTTTACGTTGATTACCACGCGGACGAAGTCGCGGGCATTCGCTAGTAACCTATGTATAGAAATTTTGCGTGCTCATGGGAAAATCGTGATCGATAAAACATTTCAAATTACATTACATGAATGTCTTCTAACGCATCTTACGCAACTGTTGGCAATAACTTAACTATATAATTGTTATAGTTATTCGTTCAAACTTAATAGTTGTGGGTAAAATAACATTGCATAACATAAACAATGTTATTTAGGTTGTTCGCACACTTTAATTCGTTCGAGATATTTTTTTCAAGATTATGATAACATCCTCTTTTGAACCGACTTCCAAAATGGAGGCGGTTCGACGTTCGACTGTATGTATGTTTTTTTTTTGATGATTTAAAAAATTATTTTTTAATGGTTAAAATAAACTGGATGTATATGATGTAGATGTGATAAAGGTAATAAATTCCGTATTCCGTAAAACCTATATTGCTAATAAGTTTGTGGTGTTGTAGAAGGTAATCTCCAGATTTGCCAAACCGATTTTGAAATTTATTTTATCCCTGTATTGTCACGGGTACTGGAACTAAGCTAATAAAGTAATTTTTTATAATCAACTTGTGTAATTCATATGAAAGTTTGTCAAATTACATTCAATTCGGTTCAGTATTGTTTTCGCATAATTAAGTAATAAATATCCAGACACAAACATCATAAACATAGATCACATTTCAGTTATGCTTTAAATGTACTCGTAATGAAATGAAAAACAATACAAATATACAGTAAAATACTTTAACACTTAAATTATTAGTACAATCTTATCAATACATTGTCGAACAAATCAACGTTTCCTAGGCAACACAAACACAAGCTATACAGCATCTTCACCGGCAAAGACGAGCTCCCCGGTATCTTACGTCACCTGGACGTAGGCTTTCACGATCTCAGGCTCGCCCGGACTGATACACTAAGGCCATACACCCTTCCCGAATAGCCTTATAAACTGAATTCCGAGTCTCAGAGGAAACGCCCTTAGAGAGTCGTTCCGCCTTTCTTTTGCTTCAGGCTTTGGGCCCCGGCGTTATGCTTCTGCGCTTGCTTAAAGCTCCTGGTGACGCGTTGAGGTTTAGGAGGAATTAGGCTAAGGCACTTACACAATCAGAAAAAAACAAATATATGTATAGGTACCTTATCTGTATACTGTTAGTCGTTTTAGACCGATTAAAGATTTATTCGCAAATATAATTAATGTTTTTGATCAATTATAGCTAGTTTAGGCTTACGTGTTACATAACATTGAAGATCTATTGATCAATTATTATTATCTAATAATATTTATCGAAAATCCCATCTGTGTAGATGGCTGTGTAAAAGACGTGATCAATTTATTTTCGAAAGTGTAAGTCGGTAACTACGATGATGTTTTTCCTGTTTTGGCTCGAAAATTAAACATCATTATTTAAAAATTAAAATTCTAAATGAATATAGGAAATGAGTTTGTTATTGTAATCTATACTAAATTTATAAAGCTGAAGAGTTTTTTTTGTTTGTTTGTTTGATTAAACGCGCTAACCTCGGGAACTACTGGTCTGAGTTAAAAAATTCTTTCAGTGTTAGTGAATAGCTCATTTATCGAGGAAGGCTATTGGCTATATATTATCCGTATTTCTAGGTGAACGGGAACCACGCGAGTAAAACCGCGCGGCATCAGCTAGTTGATATATAACTGGTTTTTAAGACCGCGTTTCAGATATCGTCAATAAAACATTTTTTTGATTTATACCTGAAGGTAGATTAGATATATCTTTATAATCATGATTTATATTTCTCATATTTACCTAACCCTTTCCCTAAACTAATTTAAAATGTTATGCGAGTTATGCTATAGAGTTTAAATGTAATTGTGTAAAAAGTTAAAAAATATTTTCGATGTGTGAGTTTACTTTATCCCCCTCAAAAAGTGACAGACATTTTTGTTGCATAATTTGGATGCTGGTACAACGATAAATGGCGGTATAAAAATTTCAATTCAGCTAGACTTCATAAGTATCACAGACCGGTTCGAGAAGTCTAGGCTTGCGAATGACCAATCCACATGCCCAGAGTGGTCATTCCTTGGGCATCAATCTTTTATAGATACAGCCAAAAACAAACAGCCCTTAGTCTCCGATATCCCCACTATTCCCGGCTCTGACAGTGGTCGTGGGGAAAGAGGTGTCAAGTATCTCTCTTATAAACGACAAAATTGCTTGAAATGAAATGTATTACATGACAGGCTACTCATATACCTATTGTTAAATGGTGATAAACTAAAAAAGGATAAACCTGGCTGAGTTTGTTGTGGGCTCTTCTCGGACCAAGGCGCGTTTGGAACCCTCGTAACTTTAATTTTAAGTTTTCGAATAATTATTATCACCATTATCTTAAGTTTAATATTGAACTGATACCTGACGTTTCGAAAGAGCTTGCAAACTAAGCTTATTTGAAATAAATGAATTTTGACTTTTGACTTTTTGACTTTTGATTAATAACAACAAAAAATGGCGCTTACCTAATGAAATAGAACGGAACAATTATCGTATAATGGTTCTCATTACACCAACCACGTGACACGATGTAATAATACTATACTTATTTAGATTCACCAAGCGTAGGATAGAGTTCAACGCCTCGTCTAACTATAATATCACTTATCATAAGTGGACCTTATTATTTATGTAATACGAGCTATTATTCAAAAGCAAAGCTTGAAGAGCTTTGACCCGGTAAAGCCTGTAATAAATACAACTTTTGGTTAGGCTCTAAGCATGTTAACATTTTTTATGTTTATTTCTTCTTTAACAGATGTTTTAAGCTATTGTTTACGGTACTCCCGAAGACTTTTACTGATAAAAACATTTATTTTTGGTTAGAAAAATATTTTACTTGTTTTTCGACATTAAATAAGTAGAACATTAATTAGAACTAATTAGAACGTAGCTTATAACATTTTGTTTTAAATATAAATACGTTCTAGCTTCTAGTTCTTGTCCACGACAGTTGCTAATTGTGGGTTTTCACCGCGGACTGAAAATTTCCCGACCAAAAATAGACAATTTTAATGATTATTCTAAAGTAAATATATTTTATTTAATAGTCTTAATTCTCATCGTACAACTTAATAAAAATCAAAATAAATAAAATCAATTAAAAATCGTAATTAAAAGTCACAGGCATGTGTAAGTAATTTATACTAATATTATAAAGCGGAAGGATTTGATTGTTTGTTCATTTGTTTGCATTCAATAGGCTCTGAAACTATTAAACCGATTTGAAAAATTATTTTACTGTTGTCCCCAAGCGCTGTAGGCTTTATTTTATGCCCACGGGAACTTCGCGGGTGAATTTCTAATAGATATAATCAATTTTTTTTCATACATTTGTAGTTGTCACTATTATTCACATCACTAGCTACAAATAAAGGGTCTTACTAAAACTACTCAAACCTAATCAATTACGAAATACGTCACTTCCTTCCTTTTAACAGTTCATTATGCATAAAATGCGGACCAATAAAAAAACTGCTTTACGGCTGAGTTCACTTCCGCTATGCACTTGTCACTGCATCCGGTTTCGATGTACCTACGTATTGCCAGATTTCGGTTATGTAACAAGACGAATTTTATGACATTTTATATTTGCTTACATAAAGTCTGATAGTACAGGTTATTGATTAATTTGTAGTTGGTTACTGTAACTTGATTGCTTCGTTGGTTCACGAATTATTAGATAAAGTATAGACTAAGAGTTAAGTTTAAAATCTAAATTCGATTCCAAATGTCACCAGTGAGCCTAGGAACTTAAGGAGCCTACGAGACTTACACAATCAGAAAAAAAAGATAAATGAAATGCTTATAGTAAATTCAACAAGCAACTAAGTTTTTGTAACTTTAAAATAAATCTTTATTAGTCCTATATTATCTGTTTTAGAATTTAAACAATCGTGAGTGTTATTTATATTAATTGATTATGAAACACGGCTAAAACTCACGTGATATTATCTGGTTATTTGCTCTTGGTTCTTTGTCTTTTGAGATTAATTTAGTTTTCTATAAACGAAGTCAGGCTATTGTTTTCATTTTTGTTACTTTATTAATTTTATTTTGACAGAAGACCGACCAAGTAAATGACCCGTAATTGATCAAACTTTTAGTCAAATCAAACATGTTTGTTAGACAATTTGATAATTTTGCGCCTTTGGTTTAAGCGTTTGTCAAATATTACTCAATGAAATGAAAAAAATGAGAATGAAAACATCAAATTTGACAAGCAAGTTTGTCAATATCATTCCCAATCGTCTAGGCGAGCTTTTATGTCCCAAGTGAAACTCTAGAAACGTGATTAAGGAATTAAAACGCTCAAAATATAACTAGTGCGTTTGCTTCAGTGCATACAATTGTCCAATTAATTATTATTATGGGAGTATTAATATTGTTTAAAAAAAATTAAATGAAAATATATTTTATTGTACACTACAAAGAAACATACAATACAAGAAAAATAATAATAGAAAAAAAATGCACAATAGGCGGCCTTATCGCTAAAAAGCGATCTCTTCCAGGCAACCTAACTAAGAAACTAATAATAAAAAAAAATATAAAGATATATGCTAGGGTGTACAGAAGTGATATATAAAAGGAAATAACATTCACGCATAAAGTAACTATTCTGTTTGTTTATCTTGTTGTAATCTGTTATTTGTTTGGGGTTACGTGTTATTCTGTTACGCGTATCTTTAATCATTGTTTCAATGCTAACAGTGTTGTCTTAAGTATTTGCGTTGTTTTCACACAAAGCCTGTCCGCCGACAGTAATTTCCACATAATGTTTGCAATTAATGCGCTTAGATAACTTGTCACATCGTATACATAATATGTCGAATAAAGTAGTGAAGTTGATAATCGTATTCAAATCCTTACCGCGCCCAGCATACCTGAGCCTAATGACACAGAAATATCAATCGTATCACCTAAATGATTAGGTACAAATTCATTTAGTTGTTTTGGTCAAAATGGCCGATCAACTTGTCGGATCACCTCTTACTTTCGTTATTTTCACTTTCGATGGAAGTTATTATAATATATGTAATACGTTAGTTAATTTTGTTGGGTACAATGTACGATGATTTCCTTGGACGGTGTTTGCGGTAACTGCTTTTTGATGAAGGCTATGAACTCTGGGAGGTCATCTTGAATGACATCCGACATCACGTCATTAAGTGCTATATGTTTACTCTTGGTTTCTACTACTTAAGTGACATGGAAAGCTTTTTGCGATTTGTATGTCTAAAAGCTTATTACAACTTTCGCTGTTATTTTGTACGTAGCTTGTAACACATTTAGAACATAAAGTGTTTACTTTCGCAAAGAAGTTTGTGTCGTAATTGAAGGTTTTTACAGTTCTGTTTTAATTATTCTTTGCCTTTTATTAATTACTAGTGGATTTATTTATTTTATGGTTATTAATATCGAAATGTTATATATACTTCTGGGTATTTCTGGGTTGTTGTGGCTTTTGAATTCTATGAAGAAAATAATTCTAAATATGGCTTTAATTATGTAGGTTTTATTGTAGTTATTTTTTTTTTGAATCTTGATTTCATGATCATCTCGAGAAAAATAGTTTTTTCGAATCTTATAGTTACTAAATTTTTAAAAGTTTTTGTTACGTTTTCACTATATTGTGATAATAAAATTTAAAGGACGAAGAAGCAATGTTTAAAAATGTTTTTATTTCTTTCCAGACACTTCCGAGAGTGGCGTATACAATTATCCAGATATTTTAAGGTAAACTTATTGTATTAAAATCCTTGTTTTCCAAATTGTTTATAGACTATTTTCAAAAATATAACTCTAAAAAGCTGTTTTTTTTATTTTTTTATTATTTTATACTTATTACTATCAAAACTCATCTTGATTAGTCCAACGGTTTAGCCGTGAACTGCTAACTGACAAACAGACAGACAGACAGACAGACGGACTTACTTGCACATTTATAATGTTAGTATGGACTTAAGCACAAATTGTCGTAACTAAAACTTTAAAAATTAAGAACCATACTAATATTTAACCCATATATGGAAAATGTGTTTTTTAGAATGGATATATTTTAAAATACACACCTAGGTGCAAGATTTTATCAATTTTATCTTTACACTCCGTCAGGATTTATTTATAAACATTTAATTGACGACTACCAGGTTTCATGCAGATTTTAATCGCTCTTGAATAAACCAAAGGGGAACCGGTGATACGGGTTTAGGACTTGGCTAATAAACTGATCGTATTAAAATAACGAGGAAGACGAGTAGGTATTGACTAACTTAATCTATCATCATCATTTTAAGAAATTAAATATCACGTGTCTCAAACGGTGAAGAAAAAACATCATGAGGAAACCTGCATACCAGAGAATTTTCTTAATTCTCTGCGTGTGTGAAGTCTGCCAACTCGCATTGGGCCAGCGTGGTGGATTGGCCTAACCATTCTCATTCTGAGAGGAGACTCGAGCTCAGCAGTGAGCCGAATATGTGTTGGTGATGTCGATGAATCTATCATCTCGTTTTGATGTGTATAATTCAACAATATTTATACTAAAGAACTAAAGAACTAATGAAAAGTAAGGCGGAAAAATGTGTCTTAATTTCATTTAGTCGCTTATTAAACAACGAAAGTTATATAAATAATATTACCTGAACATTGTCTACAATGTCGAGTTGTGTGTTCAGGAAGTGTAAACACTATATAATTAGTAAAGATATAATGTAAATAAACACAAATATGTGCATGTGTGTGCTCAGTGGAGTAGCTAAATTCGGATCACGAATTGCGGTGATTTCGTAGGAACGTAACATACCTATAATATAAAATAATATATTCATTCTTAGCAGACTATTTTAGCTCACTACGGTTTAGGCTTCTGCACGTTTATTAGTGTCTCCCCCTATAAGCAAGGGGAAATCGGAGCTTAGAACCACGAACACCGTAACTCTTCCAACTCCGGAATAATAGGTACTTTGAATATGTATATAATAATATATAAATAAAAAAATAAATAAATAATGTAATAAATCTATACTAATATTATAAAGCTGAAGAGTTTGTTTGTTTGATTGAACGCACTAATCTCAGGAACTACTGATCAGATTTGAAAAATTCTTTTAGTGTTAGATAGCCCATTTATCGAGGAAGGCTATATATTATCCCCATATTCCACGGGAACGGGAACCACGCGGGTGAAACCGCGCGGCATCAGTTAGTAAATAATATATTCATTCTTAGCAGCTAATTTTAGCTCATTGCGGTTTAGGCTTCTGCACATCTATTAGTGTCTCCCCCTGTAAGAAAGGGGAGATTGGTGCTTAGAACCACGAACACCATAACCCTTCCAACTCCGGGATAATAGGTACTTTGAATATGTAACGATGACCAATTTATAATTAACCGACTTCCAAAAAGGAGGAGGTTCTACGTTCGGCTGTATGTATGTTTTTTTTTTTATGTATGTCCAGCGATTATTCCGTCAATTATGGACCGATTTTGAAAATTCTTTTTTTGTTTTTTTGTTTATAGCGCTCTTAGCACCAATAATTCACAACATGAGTCACACTAAACTTTATACAACAGTTGAGATGTAAAGGACGCCCATTTGCTTAAAGGTTATTGAGATTAGTATTCTGACATTTATAAACATGCCAATATGGCGCGAACCGGTATCAGCTTTACCTTATTATAATAAGAATTACTTGTATTGATTGGCGTCGCGAATGTTTATTAATTGTTATTTAACTTTTAGAAAGGCAGATGTAACAAATTAACACAGTAACAATCCATACAACTAAGCTTTGAAGGTTATAGTAAACCCTTTAGGTAGGTACTATTAAATGGGAAAGTAAGTCTGACTGTCACCTTTTCAAGGCTAAATGGCTGAATCAATCAAGATGAATTTTGGTATAGTGATAAACGGGACCGTGGAGCAAGCAGAACAGGCTATTTTTAATCCCTAAAACAAAGAGTTAAGGGGATTAAATTAGGGTTGAAAGTTTATACGGGAAAGACCTTAGAGCAAGCAGAACAGGCTATTTTTAAGGGATTAAGTAAGAGTTGAAAGTTTATACGGGAAAGTTCATTTTTAAAGTTATAGTTACGAAAATCTGTGCATAAATTATGTAATAAATTTAAAATACAAATGTGGTTCAAGAATTTTTGAAATTCAACCCCTATAAGGTTGAACGGCTGTAAAATTGTTAAAATAAGTGAAAATCGGCCATTGTCAACTTGTCCGGTTGTACTATAATATTACTAATCGTACCTATTTAAGTGTTAAACAATTTGCCTTTCCAACTACAAACATGCCAAAAACATCATACTATTACGATCATCTAAACGAGGTTTCTTAAATTTAATTCAAATTTTATACATTTTATTTGTGTCGACTACGTTGTATAGAATAGAACAAAATGATATTTAGGTAGGTACTATAAATCTAATTAATCATGAGCAAAGGTCACTCGATTCTATTTAACAATTTGAAGTGAAGAATATTTTAGCCATTTAGCATAACCGTGAACTTTTGCAACTTAATGCTAACGCTTCTGTGTAATGTGGTAATTTTTTATAACAATGAAGTGTTAATTTTTCACTAACGAATGTTCACGAGTTGACATAAGTTTTGCTATTTTTTTGCTAATCATCTTCATTATCAGCCTATTTTAACTAACCAAGATCTGCCCCTGTAGCCAAGTGGCACGTCGATTCTCTTTCTACGATCGCAAACGCTTCGAAAACTAGAAAAATGTATGGCAAATATCTTGATCACGTGACCTGTCGATAGCAAATGTCACTCCCATACATTTTTTAGCTTTCGAAGCGTTTGCGATCGTAGAAAGAGAATCGTCTCGTCACGTCGATTCTTTTTCTACAAACGTTAACGCTTCGAAAACTAACAAAATGTATGAGAATGACCGATCCGATCGACAACTTGATCACGTGACCTATCGATAGTGAATGTCATTCCCATACATTTTGTTAGTTTTCGAATCTAACTAATTTTCAGTAACTTTAGTAAATATACACGAAAACTAGCTATTGTAAGTAATTCTTAAGTCACGTTATTTAGTATTCACTATTATTTTATTGCTAACTGATCAAAACCACTAACTACCACCTGTGTGTTTGCCTTTGTTTTTGCCATTCGTTAACAATGGGTTTATGGAATACGAAAAATACAGTTGTTATTGATTTGATGTTAATTATATTAGGCGGCTAATAGACCAATGTTATTAAATCCCTTAAAGGCCTCCCTCGATACAGCTAAGGGCGCACCACGCGTAGCCCTTGACTACAATCTGACCTGATGGTAAGTGATGATGCAATCTAAGATGGAAGCGGGCTAACTTGTTAGGAGGAGGATGAAAACCCCTTTCGGTTTCTACACGATCATACTGGAACGCTAAATCGCTTGGCGGTACGTCTTTGTCTGTAGGGTGGTAACTAGCCACGGCCGAACCCTTCCAGCAGCCAGACCTGGACCAATTAAGAAAAACTCAATCGGCCCAGAAAACTCGACTTCCCTAATCCTGGCTGAAATTTAGTTATTGAAAAATTCTTAAAACTCAACCGTTGTTTTGGGTTAAACCCCTTAAAACAGTCAAAATCTCATGCAAATGCATTTCACGAATATGAACAACTATCATTCCTAAAATCCATCAATTTTAAAAAGGAAATATCTAGAATAAGGATAAAATTAAGAACTAAATAAATTAATTATAATCGACGTAGCTGATTAACCTTGTTTATACCTAGTGACCTTTTAACACATGTATTAATTATTATGAACATATTAAAATGCAATCAATGGGTATTAAAGTAATTACTATAGTAATTTAGCGCAATATATCGAAAAATAATTGAGTCAAGTTCAGATATAATTAGCACAGATAGGTTAGTCTTTGACGATTTGTCTCAATATTTAGGATATGAAAATAAATTCTGTATTCTTTAAAGTTTAAAGTACCACCTCTTAGTAACGAATTATAATCGGAATGGTCAAAGAATGGATTAACTTAGGCAAAGCATGTAGGATTATAGTGTTAGAACACTATTCGTACCGTCAGAATATAAGCGCTAATTTGTTTATATTTATTATTAATATATAATAAATATAAATAAGTTTAATAAATATAATAACGAAATATCGAACGCCCGCTAACGCTTTTTTAAAGTCCGTTAAAAAACTCTCGTGCGAATGGAGGCTAACGTTCAAAAGTTATGTTGCAATCAAACAAAGAAACTCGGCATAATATAAACATTAATTGCCAAATCTACAACCGGTCTGTCACAGTGAAAATCAAAATTCGTTTTGTTTTATTATAACGATGTAACACCTGCTACTTTCGCCGAGTTTAAAAGTCACTAAGAACTCATAAAAATAGTCATAATATTACATAACTTAGAGGTCTGGGTCAGACAATGACCCGTAGAAATTAGAACCAAAGTTAATTAATACATTGACTGTTTTAAAATTACTATAATATTAATATGGTTTTGTTATTGTTCACTTTTAAAAATACTGCTTTTATTAACATCTTTATGAATGCAAAAATTAAGTATAGTGTTTATTAATTTATGCTTAAATTGCAGCTTTTTTATCCTACATGAGTGAATTATTTTAGACGTCATAATTATTAGGTAGGTAACGAAAGAAAATATATTTACTGGCTACAATTATGTGTTGAGTATATTTACTTTGTATATTATATATATTAACTAGCAATATTTCTATACCTGTATTACTCGTATAAAAAGATTTATGAGTTTGTACGGTTGTAGGGATATCTAGATCCATTCGTTTTGAAAATTATTTTGCCATTAAAAAGTTACATCCTAGCCGAATAAGATATATTTTATACCTACACGTTTTTTACATGAACAGGAACCACGCGGGTTAAACCGCGGGGCGTCTGCTAGTTAAATATAATTTATTGAATGTTGAACGCTTAATCGGATTATATTGAAGCCATTGATTAATCGCTGATTTACGCTAACAATCGATTGAAAGATAGTGTCAGATACAAAAGGATTATAAATAAGTACCGACAGCCGTCAAAGCTGCGAGTGATAACAATCGACACCGTGAAATCGATTATTCGCTTCCATTGTTCTAAATTTCTCTTAGCGTTTGGCGACTGGGTCTTTTATAAATTTATGCATAACTACTTTCGACTGCGACTCAGTTCAGCATCTTGTCTCATTGCCTGATGAATGGCTTTTAAATGATAATTGATTTAATCGATACTTTTGTAATGGCGTTTAATAGGCTAGTTGACGGTTTTTTTAATTCCATTTCAGCCATTAAAACTGGCTGATATTAAAAAAAGTAGGAAGGCTTAGAAGTATTTATTGCCCATATAAATAGCCTGACAACTATGACAATATGTCAAAAAATAATGCGCTTGGTCATGATTACAGTAAGATGTAGAGAAATCCCTAAATTATATTTGTAATTAAAAAAAAAACAATCTAAAATATATTGTCATAGTTTCATTTTAGATTGGGTGTTCAAAAAAACTAATATAAGATTACCACCGAAACGCATTATACTCTGTGAACGTATTTCCCGTAAATGCTAATGGCATGATTTTAGTTTTTCTTTTCACAAATCCATGTAGGTCATTCAAAAGTATGGACCACATTTGAATAGGAATTTTTTACCTTGTAAAATAACGATGATTTTAATAAATTTAACCCAAAAATAACTCCCAATTGCCACGATATTCACAATGGGACCAGCAAGAGCTTGCTGCAAATTAGCTATCGATCATAATAATCGATACTTTTAGCGCCGAAACGTGCTGATGCACTTTAACTACAAGTATTTGATTTTGAACTTTATTTCAATGGGGTTACGGTTTATTTTCATTTGCTATGGGGTTTGAGGGAATAATTTAGCCTGGCCCTTTAGCGATGATGATGAAAACGCGATACGTGAGGCGTCTGGAGGTGAATGATTCCCTCATTATTTTAATAGTGTGTTGGTAAATTGGTGTTCGTTTGATACTCTCCATCGTATCCGTTTGAAGAACCATTTTATCTTGAAGGCAATTTGAATATGAACCGTATTCTTTGGTGAATTTGGCTTTTTATGAATGTATATCTTTTTTCTTATTTTACCTATATTATGTCTCTTTTTTATAGCCTTGAATAAATTAGGTATATAGTTGAGATTGATTAAATAATAATTATTCTATACTTGTACCAGCGAGCTTTGGTAACAATGTTTTGTATATTTTGTTTGTAATATATTGGTTACAATATTTACTTTGTAAACATTATTAAATTTTAGTGATAGTCCCATTAAAATCGTTTCAGGCCGTCTAGAGATTAGTCTGGACAAATAGACAAATAGGCTAACATTTTTAATAACACTCGCTGACGTCACTCGGTTTCACTAGCGTAGTTCCCGTTTCCGTAGGAATACGGGGATAATATGTAGCCTATAGCCTTCCTCGATAAATGGGCTATCTAACACTGAAAGAATTTTTCAAATCGGACCAGTAGTTCCTGAGATTAGCGCGTTCAATCAAACAAACAAACTCTTCAGCTTTATAATATTAGTATAGATAAAATGAAAAATTTTGGAAAACCCCCAAATATCATGAAATTATTAAATACACTCTCGATCAAGTTGTCAATATTCTCTTTCAGTGCGCTTTCAATGCAATTTGAGAACTCACTCGAGTATATTTGCAGACAATTGGTTGTTCTTCCCCACTTTCAATCCCCATAACTTTTAAACGGCTCAACCGATTTTCATCAAATAAGTCTATGAACACTCGTCCGTAAGTCACCTTTGATATAAAAAAAACGAAACTGAAATCGCTTCATCCGTTTGGGAGCTATAGTGCAGACAGACTGACAGACAGACAGACACGTCGAACTTATAAAACCCCTTTTTTTGCGTCACGGGTAATAAAGTTTAGAAAATAATTATTTTGTCATCACTCAATCACATACAGACACTAATTATTTTTATGTATCTATTATTATTTTGATGTATTGATTATTATTTACTGTCTATAACTATAATATTGACACTTCGCCACTGGCACATAGTCGAATGGCAGTGTCAGGAAATCGCATATCACAATACCTGCTTAATATTCATTTCACGACCATCGGTGACTTTGTGAACATTTCCAATAAGATTATAGTTTTCGATCGGCTTGTTGGAGATATTCATAAGTATAGTAGGTACTCGTACGACTAGATTTTGTATGTACCTGCCTCTTATAATAATCCTAGGTACTTAATATTATAAACGCGAAAGTTTGTATGGATTTTTGGATGTATGTTTGGATGTTTGTTACTTTATAACGCCGCTACTACTAAAGCGATTTAGCTGAAATTTGGAATGGAAATAGATTTTACTCTGGATTAACACATAGGCTACTTTTTATCCCGAAAAAATCCATGGTTTCCCGAGATTTGCGAAAACTGATGATTTTGATGATATGAATGTTTGTTACTCTTTCACGCCTCAACTACTGAATCGAATTAGCTGAAATTTGGTATTAAGATATATTTTAGCCTGCATTAACAGATAGATGGACGAAGTCGCGGGCGTCTGCTAGTAATCTAATATATTATAATATTCTAATGGACTGGACACTAATATTATACAGGAAAGCTTTTTTGCTTGTTTGTTTGTAGCAAATATGAAACTACAAGATTGATTTAAAAAAAATATATTAATTATTTATATAATATGTTGGTGCAAGTGAGTTATTTGATCAGTTAGCTCGTGGTCATGAGCCGAGATATGCGAAGTGTTCCGTGAGATAGATGAGGAGTGGCAAATGGCATGGATGACCAATGTCAGGTCAGCGGTTCTGCCCGTAGTTTTTATCAATGAGGATACGGCTTCATCTCCGTTATATATATTAAAAAAAAAACTGTCATCATCCCTATTATGTTTCACGTGATTTTCATGTACAGGTAGGTATCTACATAAATGTGAGTGACGCCTGGGTGGGTCAGCAAGTTCGATCATACCTCAGTAATTATGCAATAACTCCCAATAAAATGTGTGTTATTTACGTAGGCAGGGGCCGTGTTAATATTGCGACAGTATCAGCCTTCGATTCGTTTATCGCGTTCGTTTTAATTGACGCCATATTGAGTGGCGCGAATAAAGGTTGCTCTATACGATTATTCTGTGGTTATCTTAACGAGTTACACTGTTCAGTATTATTTTATACTCTTGCATTGGTAAAGGAAATTGTATAAGAATGCTCTTAGTGGACCTCTACTATCTAGAAACTACCTCCTTGCCAAATTTCATCTTTATACGTCAAGCGGTTTTTGAGATGAATGACCTTTCGCATTTATATATTAAAATAAAACTCTTTTTAGTAAGACACTGTAGTGATAATATACACAGAATTAGAAAACAAATATAGAAAAGTGATCGTCTTTCAAAACGTGTATTGTAGTCATCGAAGTCAAAGGTAAATACAACAGACAATAATTTAATTTATTTGGATTTTCTTTATATTTAAATATAGACTCACGCTTGGCTACGATGACGTTTAATCAAGAATTAAGTAAGTAATTTAAAAAAAAACACGCACTAAAAATTACAAATATTGGATTTAAGTCACGTGACTATCTTTTTCGTACTCCCGTTTATGTTTCTGGCAACCCCACAGTTGCAGTGTGAAAGCAGGCAACTTTTAGTTTTTAAATTCTTTTGGGTATATTGTATTGAATAATATACGGTTTTTTTAATTAAACAATGAGGGAAGGAGATTAAATAAAATAAAATCGTTTACATGTGGCAATGTGAATATTTTCTATCATTTATTTTATATCCCAATTAATTAGGAGATGAGGGTATATATTTCTTATACCGGATCTCATACTATAAGTGATCGACTTGCAAATAATATTTAAAATTTAAATTGATAGGTAGATATTTTACATAAAGTCGAGAATGATGCAAAACGTTATAGGTCAAAGACGTCTAGGTAATTCTAGATACGCAGAATCTAGATGAACTTCACGCTTATTGGTGTTATTAATAGTATTATATCTAGCCACAACCGGACAATAACGCAGAAAATCTGTAAACTATACCAAGGTCCAAGATATGCAGGATTTTTGTTACAACTACAATAAATATTATATTTTCTCGATTAATTATATTTATATCTCAAAAACGGTTAGTAATTTGGTTTTAATTTGGAATTAAGGAAGTATATAATATATTTGAAATAACCAAAAAGCTTTTTGAAAATCTTTATTTTAAAATCATAAATAAAACTATTAAAATTAAACTGCTTTAAGTACATAAATCATTGAATTATACTTGTTTTTACCTTTAATTTTGAATATATTAATAGTATAAAATAATTAATATTTTTTATATTATCTGGGTTTATTTCTACGAACTCCATCTTGATCAATTTTAATGATTTGAAACATTAACAGAATAACAGAACAATACCATGACTTTTTTCTCGGCATCGTGAACATAACTGAACGAATACAGCAAATAAACTTGTATATATAAATAGCAAGAATAATTTATGTGACTTCAGTTAGTATTGAGATGTCTGCAAAAAGGTAATTTATTGTAAGGGTACATTTATCATTTGCCAACAACAATCTGTAATAAAAGTATCCAAGGTCGAATGCCGCATTAAAATCCAAATAGTCGTTTAAGTCGTAATCAGCCAGTTTTTGCGTATTACGATAGCAATCGTATTTATTTTTTTTATTGAGCTGTGATAGCCCAGTGGATATGACCTCTGCCTCCGATTCCGGAGGGTGTGGGTTCGAATCCGGTCCGGGGCATGCACCTCCAACTTTTCAGTTGTGTGCATTTTAAGAAATTAAATATCACGTGTCTCAATCGGTGAAGGAAAACATCGTGAGGAAACCTACATACCAGAGAATTATCTTAATTCTCTGCGTGTGTGAAGTCTGCCAATCCGCATTGGGCCAGCGTGGTGGACTACTGGCCTAACCCCTCTCATTCTGAGAGGAGACTCGAGCTCAGCAGTGAGCCGAATATGGGTTGATGACGACGTATTTATTTTTATATACACGGATAAATGTATTAACAGTAAAAAGTCAAGGAACCGTTAACATTACCAGTAGAAAACATTTTTCAAAATCAAACGTTATCTTTCATTTTATCCAGCCACTGACGATCAAGTAAGCACACCTGCAGCGCTAACAGCTTGAAAGCCGTTAAAACTGACCGTGTGTTGGTCGATGTGCATGTTGTTATGTGAATCATGATGTCGGGCGTGTGAGTTTACTTGATCATCAGCGGCTGACATTAACATGTTAAAGTAACTCTTATATTTCTTTATTATATCATCATCACCATTATCATTACAGCCGATGGACGTCCACTGTTGGACATAGGGCTTCAAAACATTATAGTCTTGAGCTGTATGCATCCAGCTCCCTTTTACCTGATTGATGTTATCAGTGCACATAGCGGGGAGTCGACTGACAACGCTTTCCAGTGTACATTGCCTACAGGTTCTATGTATGAATGAATGTACAAAATATAAAAAAAAAAACACGAGTAGCCAAATCCATGATATGCCCTGTCCACTGTCCAGTAGGCCTATTCACTATTTTGGTCTTTATTATCAACATATTTACCTACTGTGTGATATCCACCAGTAAGCATCGGATGACATTTGTTACCTAGAATCTCAATCTCGTATAATATGTCAACAAGCATACGTTAAAGATAGTGAATAAGCCTGCAGGTGTCCGGTGTTGCATTGTTATAGCCAATGGTTTTCCACTTAATTTGATTATTCCGTTAACTATTACTTTAAAAACCAGCTATTCGAATAAATAAATCATACTAATGTTAATGTTGGTAATGATAATATAATTTGATCTTATTCTGCTTTAATCTGAAAAATGAAATCGTTTTAAATGGAAAATCTAGAGCCTCTAATTTGTATCTTATTGCTAATCAAACTGTTTACCATAACGAGTGCCTGCTAAGTAACGCTTATAAAACTGAAGGTACATCGGGATGCTAAAATAATAGCCAAATAATGGAAAATTTTAGTCGTATTTTTAACAAAACACGTTAATAAAAAACAACATAAATATCAACACTAACATCAATGAGAATAAATTATTTATGGGCTCTTTGCGATACAGGATCTATTGCTAAAATGCACAAATATGATGCAAGATTTTTTTTTAATATCGTAATCAAAGGCTTCCTAGTGCCGT
Source organism: Bicyclus anynana (assembly GCF_947172395.1). Taxonomy (NCBI): domain Eukaryota; kingdom Metazoa; phylum Arthropoda; class Insecta; order Lepidoptera; family Nymphalidae; genus Bicyclus; species Bicyclus anynana. Next base: position 7,099,787 of record NC_069097.1, on the reverse strand, counting down.
TTATTGCTATACATAATACATTACCTGAATTGCTACGTACAATATTAGGAAAAAAGACTTACTAAAACTAAACAACTTTTTTAAGGAAAAAAATCCAATACATTTATAAAAATATGTATTAAATAAAAAAAAAATTAAATTCAATTCTCAATAATATTAAAAATACTCTCTATGCTAAATTTATAAAAGTACTTAAATTTATTGCAATAATAAAACTTAAAAGCTGTGAGATAGGGGTTAAAAGTTTGTATGAATAACCCATTCTCATGAATATTGAGTTAGATCGAATATTTTTTCTAAAGTTTTCCGTTGGTGCAATATCTGGTAACAGTGAAAGAAACAGTAAGTCCTAGATATTATATTGGCGCATATGAAAACACAGATTTCCTAAACATGTATTTTGATATCCTGAGATTATTTCACAAAGTAATAAAATATGTGACAAGTATTTAGAGCAAATCAGCTTGCCAATGATCGATAGCAATACTGAAAGATTAGAAGTAAATAAGTAACTGGAGCCAGACGATTTTCTTCCGCAACGCGAGGTCAGGCGTGACCGAGGCAAATTCTTCAAAGGTAGTTATTCTATAAATATGAATATACCAGCACATTTGTAGAGTGACTAAAAAAAACCAAAGTCTATTAAGATCGGTCAAATTAAAACTTACTGGAAATTTAAATAGATTCTTTGATATTTCGTTTTAACATATAAAGCTATTTTATTATTTCCACTAGCTGACGCCGCGCGGTTTTACCCGCGTGGTTCCCGTTCCCGTAGGAGTATGGGGATAATATATAGCCTATAGCCTTCCTCGATAAATGGGCTATCTAACACAGAAAGAATTTTTTAAATCGGACCAGTAGTTCCTGAGATTAGCGCGTTCAATCAAACAAACAAACAAACAAACAAACAAACAAACAAACAAACTCTTCAGCTTTATTATATTAGTATAGATTACTAATTTTGTAAAAACAAAGTGAAAACGATAAGAAATTATTAATCGTACGTTAAAAATGAGAAGTATTTGAAGTTGCTTGTATGTTGTGATGATTGCTTAATCATACATATAAGTAGCGCCAGAGTTGTTGCCTTTGTCTGAACATGATTTTGACATTGAAAAATTCAATAGTTCAAATAATGTTTTCGGCTGACAATTGAATAATTTTAAAATGCTTAATATAATTTTCTCTTTTGTATTTATAAAAATATTGAAGGAGAATTTAGGAAACGAAATTCGTTTGTTTAAATTAAACTGACAATTGATATAGAATAACGTAAGCATAATAGTAACTTTTTGCAAGAAGAACTTCTTAGATTTGCAGAGATTATGGACAGTAAACCGTATTTAAAATATCATAAGCTCCCATAAAATCAACCATACGTTCAACTGATCTCTTGATTTATCTGTTTCTTGGTAATCGTTTAGGTTTTTAGACCATGAAACTGCTGTATAGGCATTAAATTGAAGATTGCTATCTATGCTATCTGTTACGCTTAATGTTAAACCATAATTTTAAAATCAGTCTCTCATGGTAATTTTCAATAGTAAGATAAAATTGGAAATGCTCTATTTATTTTATGTATAAATAACATCAACGATTTGAATAAACGCAGACTCATTTAAATAACTCAACCAACTTTCTACCAGTATTGTAGGTTGGTACTACGGCCATTATAACCGCATTATCTAGATAGCTGGGAATCTCCGCAGATGCCACTAATGTGATCTATGTTTATAATATGATAAAACTATCTAGAATATTACAGGTCATTATTATTAGGTTTTATTATTATTTTATATTAGTGTATTTTGTTCTGCAGTTGTATTTTGTTCTACTGCTGTTCGTTTACTGGTCATTAAATCTTTTAAAAATAAAGCTGCTACGCAATCTTTATGAATTACAATATCTTTAACTCAATTTATTGCAATTATTTACTTTACACACGCTGTACATTTTAAGTCTAAAGTTAATTTTCTATTCCTCAAAAACGGGACTTTCCTCTTCTGGATAAAAAGACAAAGTATAACTATATTTACAATTGATTGGTTTTAAAGCCATGAAAGCTTTTAAACAATTTTTATTTGTTTGTACAAATGAGCTCACAATCAAATTATTAGGACGTCTAGGTTAAACTTTAAGTATGACGGCTTAAGTTTATAAATTAAGCAGTATATCAATCTATGAATCATAATTCGTCTGGGTTTGAATCATTTGCAATTAGATTTACCATAGATATACAAGCGTGTACGGAATTGCACACAGTGGGTTACAAAACATTTCACGACAAAAATCACGAATCTGACATTTGGATTATTGTAACGGGCGGGGTAAAATGTGGCATTTGTACGCATACCTACCTCTCTGAGCTAGAGCGTACGAACTCTTAAATATTTGATACTCAGTTTTGGCGAATCACAGATGAAACTGTACCTTAAAATTTACAATGAAAGTTCAGTTTTGATTGGCATTCGGCGTTAACATCAATGGTTGTATCTTTTTAACGTATTAGAAGTCTTATGTGAATTGAAATAAAGGCAAGCATTGTGTTCACATAAAAGTAAAAGTCAAAGTATGATGCTGAGATACTCAAGTACTTGCGTACCCTTTGACTACAACGACCTTGATACGAACATGGGCTGGTTTCAAAAGACATAATAAATAACTTTTTACGGCATAAATTGCACGTATTAGGAGCAATTTGCCGAAGACGTAAAAGGCCAAAATGTAGATCTCGATAAGGCTTATGATAATAATAATAATAAAATTTAGCGTGTGAAAATGTTGAATTTATTATGATATTTGTATCTGGATTTACCTCTTTATTATAAAATTTTAACTCTTATTATTTATTTCATATTGAGCTGAAAAAGTAATGTGCAGTTTCAATAGATCCATTCTTTTTCACTTAATAAAAAAGTACCTTTCTATCTAAATCTACGGGTAACCAAAACGATTTAACGATATTTTGTACAAACAAATCGATTTATTTGGTTCTCTGAAATCTCTATATATCTCTTCAACCGAATAGTCACCATTCTTTATTCTATAGAGGTATCGTTACCATTCAATCAGAATTTAAGCGCGCCCAAAAGCGTTTTAGTTGTATGTAATTACCAATTTATCATGTTGAATAGAGAATGAAACCTAGAGGCCATTGGTGCTATTGTGTTGAAATTACAATGCAATCGAACTTTATCACTGCTGGGCTAACAGTTGAGTACTATTTTCCTAATATTGAATAAAAAAATCTTTAATGTTGTTTAAATCGTTAGTACATTATGATTGTAAATGAAAAAAACATTACACTGAAGATAATTTGCAAAGAAATAAAAAAAAAAGAATACTATGTTTTCTGTTGTCTATTTTACTTACCATATTTTTCCTGTAGCGGTAAAAATCTTAAAAAGGCTAAATACTTTTTCTACCTTCTAAACGTTACACCATCGTCACAATTTGCTTCACCTTACGTTTTTCCTTTCGTATTTTTATTTATCTGTGTTATATATCCCAGAAAGTCTTTATTACATCCTACTTCTCAATGGATGCCAGCATTATATTCATTACGTTATCTTCTTTTATCTATTTTTCGTTACCCCTGCATTTCAACTATAAACTGACGATGGTGTAACGTTTACTATATTTGTTACTAAGATGTACATTTATTTTTGGTTAAATTGTCTATATTTTTAAACTAATGTTATAAAGAGGTAAAGTTCGACATTGGAATCTCTGGATCTATTATTGTATAGTACCTAAGGTACGTTGTTTGTGAGTGCTTAGGCTTTATCCCCGTATTCCCATGGGAACGGGAGCTACTACTCGTACGTGTCTGCTAGTTTTAGATAAAACACTTTGATAAATAACTCAAGTATATTCTTGTGTTGCGTGTCGCTACTCGAATAATTAATGTCGACTCGTATTAACTTTACATCATCGCTATGTATCCCACAGAGATGTATGAAAGCGAAAGCTTAATTAATTATATCCACGTAGGTATCTCGAATTATTTCAACCAAACGTTGTTTAAAGCGATGGCGCAACACTTTCGTTACCCATGCTTACAACTGTCTGACTATTACGAGTCATAATCTCATTTTATTTACAAACTACGCCATTGTGAAGGTCTGGGAATATGAGATCACTATTGCGAAAAAATGCGATCCCGCTTTCATCTTTCTCACTTTTGTTGTTTCAGTACGCTTTCTCACAAAGACTTTGCTATCGTACATCATTATTATTGTCACTACAGTTTCAAACATTTATTTATGTACAGTAGCCAGTTTTATGCTCTTTGCAATACATTACTTAAACTTTCAAACAACAACGGTCACGACAAGCTACAAATTGTTTACGAAACGGAGACCTTTTGCAGGTTGTTCATTTATTTCAATTAATCAATATCAGATATATTCTAGTACACAAGTATTTACTGTATGACGTTATTATGAAAGTATTATTACCAATAATGAGATATAAATATGGATTATTCAATTTTGAAACAAGTATTCCTTAATGATGCTTCATGAAATAAACATTATACGTTTATAAATATTTTTTTATATACGATGACAACTATTTATTGATATTTATTTTATTGTAGAGATTATTGTATTGTTTTTATATCGGTTTCAGTTACTAATACGATGCACATCATTATGGTCTAGTAGTCGTCAAGAAAATAATCGATTACACTGGATTAATTGAAGAATTAATAATCAAAGAATAAACGATTTGATAAAATGAATTAAAATATATATTTTTTTACATGCAAGAACAAGTTACATTTCTGACATTTGTGCAATTATGTATAATGCAGTTCTTTGATAAGTGAAACGAAGAAAATGGATTTTTCATCAAATTAAGTAGAAGGCATGAAGCTTTTTGCAGACGAGCATGGAATTCTATAAACGCTTTTGCGAAGCGTAATTGCATCTGTAAGTAGGTGCTTGGTCACTATGTCAGGCGAAAGTACCAATAAATCTTAATTATCGTTACCCAGAAATTGTCAATCCTTAACATCATAATTCCTTGGAAGATTGGCGTCGGCACTTAATAGTGCATTTCGACCTACTTAATTTAGTTTTTACCTATACATCTACATCTTAATCTATATACGTAAAATGTATGGTCTGAATACCATACATTTTACGTATATACTACACAAAGCTTATAAGATTTTCTGTTTAATAAATATATAAATACAAAAATGTCTGTTTATCAACACTTTTTCTGTATATTACGATTTCTATGCAGTAACAACTAAACTTCGTTTATAAAAAAAATGGCCGTATTATGTTTGCCTTATTTGGATTGGTCACAGAAAAAAAATGAAGTATTTAAGTAATTTAAATGAAGATATCAAAATAATATCAAATACATCAGCAGCCTGATCAATATTCTACCGCTGATATTACTCTGATCAGACAAGGTAGAAATAAGTGTTAAAGATTTTAATCATAAACTCAGCCTAAACCTATTCAAGACTACCTTCTGTATTGGATTCATAGTTTATATTCACATTGTCTTCTTTTTAAGTCAAACAATAAAATGTTTCTTATTAATTTTAACCATGTCTAGAGTACTTATTATTAGCTGGTAATGTTTGATAATAATGGATTGTGCAAGTAGCCTGAGTATCATACAGTATTGATAAAAAAGTACAATTGTCACATTGCATGCGGAACAAATCAGCCTTGCTGTAGTAAAAAATAACAATAAACCGGAGGCAATACATGTTCTCGTTGCATTTCAATGCTGTAGCTGTAATATAACTTTAGTTAAGAGTATTCGTTTATTATAGGAAAGATCCAAATCATTCTTAGTGAATATAACTTTATCTATGAGTATTAGTTTATTATAGGAAAGATCCAAATATTTCTTATAGAATATAACTTTAGATAAGAGTATTAGTTTATTATAGAAAAAAACAAATCATTCTTATTGAATATAAGTTTATAAAGGAATATTGGTTTATTATAGGAAAGATCCAAATAATTCTTATTGAATATAACTTTAATTTATAACTTTAGTTTATTATAGGAAAGATCCAAATCATTCTTAGTGAAAATAACTTTAGTAAAGAGTATTAGTTTATTATAGGAGAGATCCAAATCATTCTTATTGAATATAACTTTATTTAAGAGTATTAGTTTATTATAGGAAAGATCCAAATCATTCTTATTGAATATAACTTTATTTAAGAGTATTAGTTTATTATAGGAAAGATCCAAATCATTCTTATTGAATATAACTTTATTTAAGAGTATTAGATTATTATAGGAAAGATCCAAATCATTCTTATTGAATATAACTTTATTTAAGAGTATTAGTTTATTATAGGAAAGATCCAAATCATTCTTATTGAATATAACTTTATTTAAGAGTATTAGTTTATTATAGGAAAGATCCAAATCGTTCTTATTGAATATAATTTTATTTAAGAGTATTAGTTTATTATAGGAAAGATCCAAATATTCTTATAGAATATAACTTTAGTTAAGAATATAAGTTTATTATAGGAAAGCTCCAAAGCAGTCTTATTGAAAATACCATGTAATAAGTATTAGTGATAAATGGATCTGGGTGCATGCAATTCGCGATCCTTTTACATCCCAATAGGACGCAGTTGGCCCCGCTGGGTTTTAGTGGGTATTCTGGTTTGGGTAAACTTTTGTGAAGTAAATGTGCAGTCTTGTATGGCTTAGTGGGTTACATCTAGTTTTCCCTGGAAAACAGGTTCTGCTTGGATGAAATCACGCAGACATGATGATAATAATTGAAAGAGAGATTTCTACTTAGAAATTAGGATATGAACTATGTTTCTAACAGTAGCAGATTTCCATAAGACATCTTCCGTTAGTTTTTAAATCGTGTCATGTCAAAGAAAAATAAATGAATATAGAAAATCTTACAAATGGTTTTTTAACTGAAGATAATAAAAAGACAGGTCAATTTATCAAACTGGCTTCACGAGTTAAGATAGGAAACAATTTGTTAAGAAGAAATTCTGATAAATGTTTCTGGAACGGTTATTAATGAACATTTTTCCGTGTCGATAAAATGTTTTATTGATTATTTAAAGACAATTGTGAACGTATTACTAGGAAATATATGAATTTTATTGATTATTGATATTATTTTAGTTAAAAAAATTACAGTATTTTTGACTCATCTAACTTAAAATAATATACTAATGTGGTTAGTTAAAACAAAGTGCCTTATGGTGTTGAAGTTTTTTGTTATATTTCTTGTACTCAACGGTAATTTCCAAGGTTAGTTAAGTAAATTAAAAAAGGTGTTCCTTTTGCGTCGCAATTTTATCGCAAATTTAAATGTAACATTTGGCGTATACACTTTTAATGTATCTTTTGAAACCCTCTTCCGGGCAGGTGAACACAAAATCCAGCTGCGGTTACAGTCAATAATGGGAAAATTTACGCAAACGATAACCACCTTAATCCTTTCAGAATAAGCTTTAAAATTGCATGTTCACGTTTAAACGAGTTCTTTTGTCGTTTGATGATATGGGTCAAAAAGTTTAACATATGGCGAGTACGCATCAAAGCTTTTAGATAATTATCAGGTGCTGTTATTGTCAAGGTCTCAGTTAAACGTAATATAGTAATCATTAGTGACACTGGTCATAAAGCACACTAAATATGAATGAGTCAGCAAACTAGAATCGGCCTCGATTTGACAACTTGGTTAAACGATTGTAAAGAACATTTTTCGATGAATATTTTATGACGCTGATGTAATAAAATAAACCTTTTAGTTACTAATCGTTATTTATCGAATTTCTGTGTATTTTGTCAATCAAGTTTGAGGTCACTTTCGAATGAAAATGTTACTAGTGTAATATTTTTACTTTAGTTAACATTTTCTATTTATATTTGTAAAGGATGTGAGGGCTTCATCACATATTTTTCAAAGCGAAAGTTTTTCCTTTGTTTATTGTAGAATTATCGTATGTGGAAAAACAGACGATGACAAAGGCAAATGAGAGAACAAAAACATAAGGTCTTGGCAACGATATATAATAACTTTATTAGAAGGAAGTGTTTGATCCATACATCAAGGTTGACCGGCCTCTCACCGATGCGGCGCACCCAATAAAACACAACCGGTATATGTATACTAAGTTACTAATCATTCAACTGACTCTTTGGTCCAGTGGTTAGATTGTGTCTTTTAATCACAAGGTCCTGGCTTGGGCTATGATGTAATGAGCTGTTCGTTCTTACGAGAAATTCTCCGTAAACATTCTTAGCTCGGGATTGGGACGATGATGTTGCCCAAGTGCCATAAAAAGCACGTCGTCCCGATCATTATTATCATTATCATTAATAGTGATCGTTACAAAATAAAACATTAATTCAAGCCTAACACCTTCGCATTCTATAGATTTAAAGTGCGGGTACAGGGTCCAGCGTGTGATAGAGAGAAAAACTTCGAGCCGAGTCCGGGACTTGTGACCATTGGTGTAGGGTTAAGGATCTCCTATGGTCAAAGTCAAAGTCAAAATTCATTTATTTCAAATATATTTAGTTTACAAGCTCTTTCGAAACGTCAGGTAATAATATTAAACTTAAGATAATGGTGATAATAATCATTCGAAAACTTAAAATTAAAGTTACGAGGGTTCCAAACGCGCCTTGGTCCGAGAAGAGCCCACAAAAAACTCAGCCAAGGCTTATTTTTTTTATTTGTCACCATTTTACAAAACTTATTTAAAACTAAGCACACAGTCGTATAATACAGTTTAAAACCAAGCTTTTTTATCATTTAAATACTCATTAACACTATAATAAGACTTTGCTAAAAGCTTGCGTTTAATAAACACTTTGAACATTATTAAAACAGATTAATACTTTATAGCTATATCAACATACACACACTATTAAAACTAATATTCATGTAAATAATAAGCATACTTAATAAAGGAGTTGTTGAAACTTTTATAATCTATTAGTTATGAAGGTAAAAGGACTATGATCTAAGCCCGTATCTGATAATAATTGAGTGTCAAGTCGTATCTATTCACATGCACTGAAGAGAAATTTCTCCAGACAGTGAATGTATAATGGATGTCTTCTTCGGTTATCCACAGATCTCCATTGATATGTAAAACCGCAAACTGGGCCGTTCCGACTTGTACATTTAGTTCAGATAACGGTTTCGTAGGTACTCAGTAAGTCGACATGACTCAGCTCTGGCTATTTGGAACAGGGAGGCGATAATTAAATTACCTCGATAATAGAAAATATATTTTTAATAGACTTTATAATTTGATAAAAACTTTGCGCAATATTATCACCTGTAATCATTTGGTTTATTTTAATTATTAAATATTATTATTTTTATATTTATTAATTACTTAATTTTGAATGCGATTTGTGTTTTATTTATTTAATTTTGTATTTGTTCATTGATTTCCAATGAACAAATACAAAATTAAATAAATGGTGTTAATGTTTAAATAAATGTGGTGTTAATATTTTTTATATTTATAATACATAGTTGTAAAATGCGTCACAAAATATAGATATAGGATTAGGCCATTACATACGATTTTATAAATATTTTTGATTTCCTCTTTGTGCTGTGTTTCGTAAATTTCTGCTATTAATTGTCTGAATTGAATTAATTACCTTTTTCATCACCTCTCATTTTTTTGTCTTTTACACTATCCTATTATATTAATGTCGAAATATTGAAATACTTACGTATTTCACAGTAAACGTTACTAATTACTCAACGTAGGTTTATTTCATTCAATTATTACAAATTATTTATTTCCGTCATGCCGTTAACTTCGTTTACAAAATGTGTAATGGACATTACTATCGTTTTATCTTTATCTCTCTTATCGATGCTTAAACAGAGTTGCGATAGACTTACTAAGTACCTCGGAACTTAATCACATTTTAAGTATCTTAATCAATAATTTAATAGAAGTTTACATCAGAACACGATTTTTGCAAACAGACTTTTGTCTAGATTTCTTCCGCATGTGAAATCCATTTTTTTTTGTAATAAATATTATAGGACTCAATAATGATTACAAATATAAGAAAACTAATGTCGAACAAAGGTTATGATTCACAACACTTGTCAGGACAACTTAATTAACAAATCAAACTGTAACCAAAATAAGACCCTAAAATGGCAGAGAATAACCTTGAGTGAAGTCACGTACTTGTGGACGATGTGTGTAGGGTTAAAGGATTCTTTGATAGTCGACTAACACACTCCCCTTTTCCACTCAAGTCACTCTCCCCGCCTATCCCAAGTATCCCATAAAGAATTACACAACAAGAGATGTGGACGGCTCGAACGTCACGAGCACACTGAAGCCGTCCGTACCGCAAGTCGTTGCTAAGCGGCGATAACATTAAGTCTTTGAAATAAATGAAGAAAAGTGATATACAAAACTTTTTTTTAATACAAAATTCGTGGTAAGACATCCAAACAACCAAGAAGCCGTGATTTGTCATTGAATAAAAACTAAGAGCAGGGACACACGATGCGTTGCGGCAGCGCACCGTCTTGCAACCACCGAGTCGAGGCGGGGAGGGGTGAATGCGTTGACGGAGCGGCACCGCTCAGTTGTTTATGCGTCACAAAATTTCTTTATTAACCGACTGTCCAACGCTGCTACGGCGTTGTTGCGACATAACAACGTTGCGGCGCCGCACCGCTCGTGTGCCCGCTGATACGGTGAAATCTTTGCGCTCCGGCGCTGCACCGGACTTGCAACCACTGAGACGAGGCGGGGAGGGGTGAATGCGTTGCGACGTCGGAGCGGCACCGCTCAGTTGTTTATGCGTCATAAAATGACTTTATTAACAGACTGTCCAGCGCTCGACATAACAACGTTGCGGCGCCGCAAGGCTCGTGTGCCCCCGCTCTGACTGCTCCTAAACAATAAATTTTAGTTCTAATTAAATAAAACCCACGTGTCACAGTTGGAACAATACTTGTACTTACAGTATTCATACCGTGGAACGAAAGTTCCATACAACTCCACGTTCATTGGAGCATTAAAACCGCTTTGAAATAATGACAGGGTACAAATGGACGAAAGTAAGTCTCGCATTGTGTTAGATGATTTCCGTATTTTGTGTCTCACTGCACTGGTTTCTTTACTTGATATTTACTAGAGCGTAGGATGCGCGTGCCTTGATGTGTTTAGTGAATGAATGCTACTATTATATCATATCATTTCATGAATGTGATTTTAAAATAACTCATTATGTTTGTTTGTTTTGATTTTATTTTATACTAGAGGACGCCCGCGAATTCGTCCTCGTGGATATCAATGTAAACTTTCAAGCCCTATTTCACCACTTAATTATAAAAAATTTGGATCCTATAATATTTCGTATTTTTTTTATAATTTATGAACAAATTTTTTAAACTGTAACTCTAAAAATGAAGGACTTTCCATACAAACTTTCAACCCCTATTTCACCCCTTCTTACTTTATTTTCGCAATCAAAAGTATCCTAAAACCTTCTTCGTTTTATGATCTTTAACCGTGCTTAGTTTCATTTGAATTCATTCAGTACTTTCAGCGTGATGCCCGAATAATAAAAAAACACGGACAGACAGACAACAAATAGCCGCTACCACTGAAGCTATTTGGCTAAAATTTGGAATGGAAATAGATTTTACTCTACATCCAAACATCCATAGAAACTTCCGCGTTTATAATATTAGTAGGATAGCTGAGTCACCTGGAAGAACAATATGCATCACATTACATGTATTATTGTAATATACGTACTATGTTTTGTAATATTACGCAAGAACAGTAACTTCGTTGCAAGTATTAATTTCTCGAACATCCATCTTACTGTCATTTCAATTGCTCATAAAGGCTGTGAATTACGCTATTAATAACTTTTTGTTAGTTAACGTATTCTCATAATCTTCATATGAAAGCGTACTAAGAATGAAATTATACTCATATGTACGCGTAGGGTAACTGCAACTTAGGACAAGAGTGGATTTTTTTTTTATATTCTTTACAAGTTAGCCCTTGACTACAATCTCACCTGATGGTAAGTGATGATGCAGTCTTAGATGGAAGCGGGCTAACTTGTTAAGAGGAGGATGAAAATCCACACCCCTTTTCGGTTTCTACACGACATCGTACCGGAACGCTAAATCGCTTGGCGGTACGTCTTTGTCGGTAGGGTGGTAACTAGCCACAGCCGAAGTCTCCCACCAGCCAAAAGATAAAAAGAGCATCTATATTTTGATCTATAATGTAATCTTGACTGAACAAGTTAACCTTGACTGAATTGGTTAATCATGACTGAACATTTCAATCTTGTTTAAAACAGTTGTTTTTATTTTGAGAATTAAAATTGTTTTTACCAGGTAGGTACTTACTCGTAGGTACAGATATCCAGTACGGGTCAATTTATCTCTTTTTTCGAAAAGTTAAAATGATGAAGTCTGTGGCGAATTATCATCGTACATTTATATTTACCATGAAAGATTTAACGATCTGATTACAGACCATATAGGTATAAAAAATGTGGGTTGAATATTATAAATTGGCGCCCCATTTTAGACTGTGTCGTAACTCAATAACACAGAAAACAATATGAGATAAAATTCATATACCGGATAAAAAAGTTTAATTTAAACATCATTCTTTTATTTCAACTTACATGTGCTTATACGTAGCCCGATGCGTTGGTCAGATCAAATCCGCACCACTCTCGATACAAAAGTACACGATGCTCTACAAGTCGCGAAAAGCCGAGCCGCAATGCGTGACATCGTGCGGAAAAAGTTATGAATGTGTGATAGGGGTCACGACCCTCAGTAATGAGGAACACGACGCGGAGAGAGAGTGCTTATACATATAATACAACTAAATACAATAATATTTAAATTACTAGTAACTAAACTAACCCATTCTAAAAAATAAAATAAAAGGAAATATAAACTTATATCTACAGACTTAGGTGTCGTAGAATTCATCCAAATCGATGGTCATTGGTAAAGTGCCCAGAAGGCTGGCAGTATTGCCACATGTTACACCACAACAAACAACGTTTAATCACTTTAGTATACCATGAACTAAAACTACGACTTACACGACAAATCGAATTGGAGATTTCAATGACTCATACAAAAAAACAATCTCGACTAGTCCTGTAAAATGAAGATGCTTGGAAACCCCAATTGCGCGTAAACTCATCATTTTAGTGAAAGCAGTGTGAACAATGGAAATTGGATTGCGATAACAGTCCTAAGTACTTTATTTAGGTATTTCATGGCCGAAATGTGTTCTATCAACTCTCTATCAATTTCTGGACTATGAAATTTGAACCAATTTAGCGTTTATTGCTTGTAGGCCTCGATTTGAGGCTTTGTGAAATTTTGTATTATCACCTTTCAATATTATCAAACGTAAATGATTGATTAAACTACTGCTAAACAAACTCTTAGCTTAATTGCTCCATTTAAGAAAGGGATAAATTAGCCATATTACCATAAATTAGCCATGTCGCCAGTCCCCCACCAGGTGGACTGACGACATGTTTTGCGAGTCGCAGGGATTCACTGGATGCAGGTGGCTCAGTATCGTGATGTTTGGAAGTCCCTACAGAAGGCCTATGTCCTGCAGTGGACATCCATCAGCTGATATGATGATGATAATGATTAAAAACATAAACCTTCTTTAAAATAAAAGGTACATTGTGAACGTAAATGGATTGCGTATTTCTTTGTTAATTAATTAATTTACGAAACTATTTGTTTTGAGTAGGCGTAGGGGAATGAGTTTTTAACAAAATATACCTGTTATGACAATCTTGAATTTTTTTTTTTTTATACTCGGTACATAAATTGCAATGACGTCCTGGCCCTTAAACTAGGTAAGCCCGTTTCTGAAGGGTCAGTGATTATTACATTATTTGAACCGTTTGGGTTTTATTCTAATGAATACACACTTTAGTACCTAGTAGATGGAATCCTAGTAGCATTACTAGTAGTTATCCTTTTCGTGTTAATAATTGATGTAATCTATAAGACCTTCGGTTAAGAGAAGAGCATGTTTGTACGCTTTCGTTCACAATGCGAACATTGATATTTTTAACCAATTATTATTGTAAATATTTGTTTTGTTCGTCTACGCTCTAATTACTAAACCGATAATCATAAAATTTTACAAATTAGTAGGTACTATTATAATATATAATACCTACAAAAGGCCAGCAGTGGACGTCCATCGGCCGATATGATAATGATGATGAATATTTTTGAGCATTTTCGGTATTCTATACCCAGTCGACAATTTTTAAGCCAGTTTTGTTTGTTCCTCTGAACTTCCATTGTGTGCCATGTTTTGTTTGCCATATCGGATGTTTATGTTTGAGTGAACACAAACACAAGTGCATATCTAAGCCCCGAGTTGAACCGTGTAGGAACTGTATTGTGTGACTATAATAGAGCTTTAAATTCCATTTTTTTTTTACATCGTCAAATTCTGTTGGCATCATTAGATTTGAATTTCAAAAATCATTTGAATGTACACATAGAATAAATGATTTTTTAATTTAATGTGTATCTACATAAATTTCTATCTGGTTCTGTAATCGAAATCTGTATGTCCTATAATATTATTATAGAATAATGAAAAAAATTTAAACACAATAAATTTTATAACATATTTTACGTACAAAGTTTTCTATATATATACTCGTATATGTATAGAAAACTTTGTACGTAAAGTTTCTTGACGATCGGAAAATACTTAGATCCTGAAATTAAAAAAAAAACCTACCACCCTACGGACAAAGACGTGCCGCCAAGCAATTTAGCGCTCCGGTACGATGTCGTGCAGAAACCGAAAGGGGTGTGGATTTTCATCCTCCTTCTAACAAGTTAGCCAGCTTCCATCTTAGACTGCATCATCACAATCAGATGATTGTAGTCAAGGGCTAACTTGTAAAGAATAAAAAAGAAATACAATGCACCATATGTAAACAGAAGAGTGCAAGACATCTGCAGTAACGTTCGCCAGCTGCATTTGGCAGTAACGAGTAACTAATTAACTGCGCTTGCCTTCGAACTTTTGACAACACGATAACGGAGTGCATGCAATCTCGATGAAGTTTCACAGGTAACTGGTACCAAAAAGTTAATTATTAACTGATAATAAAATCTTTTTTTACTAAATGCTAGCAGTGATAGCCCAGTGGAAATGACCTCTGCCTCCGATTCCGGAGGGTGTGGGTTCGAATCCGGTCCGGGGTATGCACCTCCAACTTTTCAGTTGTGTGCATTTTAAGAAATTAAATATCACGTGTCTCAATCGGTGAAGGAAAACATCGTGAGAAAATCTGCATACCAGAGAATTATCTTTATTCTCTGCGTGTGTGAATTCTGCCAATCCGCATTGGGCCAACGTGGTGGACTATTGGCCTAACCCCTCTCATTCTGAGAGGAGACTCGAGCTCAGCAGTGAGCCGAATATGGGTTGATGACGAATAAAATCTTTTTACCAAAAAAGTTCAACCGAATTCAAAAAATAAACTCAAAAGCGAAAAATAATAACGTATGTGCTACCTTCAGATCACTTTGAAGGCGGTGCCAGTGGCGTATTAATTAAAGCCGTTTCTGAAAGAACATTGAAGGTAAATCTAAGTCTCTAGGGAGGTCGTTATTGCGTACAACCCACGATGCGCCCGTGATTTGTCACAGAAACCGGTTTTTCTGAAAATTCTAAAACTTTATGATTTAAAAGGCTCGAGTTAATGCATCACTATGTTGGCACCGCCTTCAAAGTAGCAATGTGATGAAGTTATGAGGTAACAAACATAAAAAAAGCATACGCCTCGAATTGAGAACCTCCTCCTTTTTTAAGTCTGTTAAAAAAGGAGAGCATATAAATAAAATTAGTTAATCGCCAAAAACCGATCGTCTGGACCAGAGTTACCCAAACTTTTTTGTGTAGTAGACCCCTTGTCATGTTTTTCCATGTTGGGTAGACCCCCTACGTATTTGATATTGATTTTCTGTATCCTGCAAGTTACACAATTTTATAAACATATATAATATTTTTTTTACTTCATAGTTACTTTTAAAATAATGTATATGTTTTGATATTAAAAGATAATATGATGTAAAAAATAGGTACTATCAGTGTATGTGTTATGATCCACTATCGTGGAAACCATTTTCATTTGATGGGCCTCCAAATTTTTTTTTCGCTGACATAGACCCCTTGCAGTTTGTCATAGACCCCTAGGGGTCGATATAGACCACTTTGGGACCAAAGGAGATTGACCATTTTGCATACATTGCTATCCCCGATGTGATGAATTTTACTATTTAAATTAGGTTAGTAATTTTAATTAAAGATTTAAAAGATAGGTTGAGTAATTTCCCTGCCTTTTCCACTTGACTATTTTCCTTTCCTCTCCAATTAAGCGACAATCTTGAACTGAGAGTACGACAATAGAGCAAGAGATTCGAGTGCTATTGAGAATTTTTATTTCATAGTGAATTTCATTAAATTTACAGTCATTAGTGATTTTAGTGACGATATAAAATAATTACTATATAAATATATAAAGATTATATGAAATGGCACATTGACAATGGAAGTCGTGTAGAAACCAAATTGAGTGTGGATATAATCCTAGTCCTACTCCTAACAAGTTTGCCCGCTTTCATCTTAGATTGCACCATCACTTACCATCAGGTGAGATTGTAGCCAAGGACTAACTTGTATAGAATAAAAAAAAAAAAAAAACTTAGGTGTATAAAAAATAGATATAGGCCGATTTTCAGACCTACCCGATATTTTTATCAACACAATAGGCCACAAAATTCATAAAAATAAAAATTCAGTCCAGCCGTTTTATAACACGGTAACGAAAAAAGGCAACGAATGAAAGAACGTCAAAATATTTTATGAATCTAAATATATAAAACTCAAAGGTGACTGACTGACATAGTGATCTATCAACTCACAGCCCAAACCACTGGACGGATCGGGCTAAAATTTAGCATACAGGTCGATGTTATAACGTAAGCATCCGTTAAGAAAGGATTGCGATCAATTCTACCCCCAAGGGGATTAAATAGGGGATGAGAGTTGAGGGTGTATGAAACTTTGTCAATTTTGCGGCTGGAATTTGGAATGAAAATAGATTTTACTCAGGATTAACACATGCTATTTTTCATCCCGGAAAAATCTATGATACCCGCGGGTTTGTAAAAAACTGAATTCCACGCGGACGAAGTCGCGGGCGCTAGTTAAAAATAAAAACGATTCTCTAACGACGGAGAAATTAGAAATTCAAATAAAAAGTTGCTCGTTGGAAAGTTTCCGAGGCAGTCAGTGTAAAGGTTAAAGTGAAGTTAGTGAAACTAACTGCAATGCAGGAGGTAGCCGAAACAGCTGTGCTAACGTTCAATTGAAGCCACCTGCATTTGGCAGAAACTAATCGGTAATTAACTAACTGTGGTTTTGACGTCAGGCGATAAGATATTTCTAGCGAATTGCACTGTTCGTGTTATCTTAATGGTTAATAAGTTAATTATTAACTACCATATTCTTGTTTTTTTTTAAACAGTTAGATGTGTTTGTTCGTTATCAATCCATATTCAGCTTACTACTGATCTCGAGTCTCCTATTGGAAATAGGTTAGGCCAATAGTCCTCCACCTCGCTGGTCTAATGCGGATTGGCAGACTTCACACACGCAGAGAATTAAGATAATTCTCAGGTATACATTTTTAACGTTATTCTATTCATATTAATATATAAATTTAAATTCTTGATTTTATTATTTAACTTGAAGTTAACTAACAAAGATCAGGACATAGACCTAGTGCATTTAGTAATATCTTGTCCATATCGATTTATATTATTTATCGCTTTATTAGTTTCAAATAGGTTTTTATAATTCGGCGCACTGCTGAGCTCGAGGCTCCTCCTTTCAGAATGAGAGGGTTTAGGCCAAATAGTCCACTACGCTGGCCCTTCCTTTTTCCTTCACCGTATGAGACACGCGATATTTAATTTCTTAAAATGCACACAACTGAAAAGTTGGAGGTGCATGCCCCGGACCGGATTCGAACCTACACCCTCCGGAATCAGAGACAGAGGTCATATCCACTATCACGGCTCGCACGGATATATTTTCAATTATATTAGCCATTAATTTTAGACTTGACCAATGTTCCTTTTCCCTTCAACTAAGCTACGCTAATGTACCTACTACAATAACCCTATGAACCGATGATATCAAACGGACGAAAAAACTCTAGTCTTACCCCTTCTCAGTAGATATTTTGTCACAAACTTTATATTGTGAACAGCAGTGTAAGTGGAGATTCGTAAATTGTGAGCCGACGTTGATAGAAATACCTGTGGTATGAGCATTACGAAAATTGGGAAACTTGCCACATTAAAGTCACGCCATAAACGTACAAATTGTTGTGTAAAGCTCTGCGCGGCTGTAATGTCATTTGCTGTTGTCATCTGTTAATCGCATTTACGCGAAATGTGTGGGACTTGTAAACTTACCTTCTTCACCAGTTGCATATACATCGTTCCATTGTTTTACTATATGGGTTCTACATTAAGGTACTAAAGACGGTTAAGGTACATATTTGTCTGACGTGTCATGTTGAGACGCATCAGAACAGAATCATACATTTTGAAAGACAACGTTTACACTTATGTGTTTAGACATATTGTGATGGTTTCTTACGCATATACAACGACACGTCAGACAAATATAAATACGGCTTAAATCGCATTTACGCGAAATGTGTGGGACTTGTAAACTTACCTTTTTCACCGGTTGCATATACATCGTTCCTTTGTTGTTTAGCACATTATATAAGGTTTCTTCAGTACACTAGGTTACTAAGAATCCATTATGTATTGGCTCGAACTTTTTTGTAGAGAAGCTGGCTGATACGACCTATCATTTTTCATATATAGCTCCCGGTATGAAAAAAATATGGGAAGTAAAAATCGATGAACGAATGACGTTACGTTTTTGTGCGCAACCTAAAAATTCTGCGCACCTTTCACTTTTCAGGCGTAGGTATTGAGACGTACATAGTGTATGCTGCGGGGCAACATACACCTATTTAGACAGTCGAACTGAAAGAGTCTAACTAAACTCTATTCGTGCGCCGGAGCACACTTGTTTCTTTTTTAACTGCGGGGTTTCTTCTTTTCCTGGGCTTTTTCTGCTCTTAGTTACCATGTTAAAATCGCGAGCCAACATGAAGTATATGGGTAGAGGACATAAACGAACTAAAAATGTCAAATAAAATGGTAACGCGTTTTTGGAAAAAACCGCACCTTTATTTTATACTTACCAACGCCCGCGGTTTTACCTCTTGTGAATACTGGGATAAAATAAAGCCTCACAGCTGTCTAGTGGTAATAGAATTTTCAAAATCGGTTGAGTAGATCCAGAGTTACCCTCTATTCTTCTTCTGCTTTGACTAGGACTTTGAATGTATTTGTTTTTCAATTTAGGAAAACAAATACAGTCCCGTGACAATTGACAATAATTGAAAAGTTATAGGGAACATAAACGATATTTTGTTCATTTCATTTCTTAAAAGATTTCTCAGTAATCTGACCCACATTCTAAAGCTAGAATAACGTAATCCGCTCCCAGTCACAACTTAATTGAATCTAGAACAAACGGCTTGGTTTATAATAAATTATAAATTGATTGTGGGCGGCATTGTATTTTGTAAAGAAATTGACAATTATAGTATTGACATTCAGTTAATTGTAAATCACGGTATGTAATGCAATGGAAGTAATTCTTTATATCTGATTGGCAAGAGACGGAACGATAAAAAATTGCAATTTAAAAGTTTGCATGTTTCGTTTTTCGAGAAAAGCTTAGCGTATATTGCTGGAAAATTACAGACGGTTTTTTTCAGCCTGTCAGGTTTGTCTTTACTATCATGTCTGTCATTTCTGTGATAGATACTTGTGATAATGTACAAAGTCTGCATCTTCTATATCTATACTTATAATAAAGCTGGTCGAATTCTATACATTTATTCGCAATTTGAGATTTTACTTATACCATTTGTAACACCAAACGTTACCGTGGCATAACGGACGCCAGCGCCATCTAGATCTATACTTATAATACGAATTCTGTACATTTTGTACGTTCTGTAAATTGAAGCTATTTTGAAATTTCTTGTTGGGGGGCCATTATATAATCGATACTGAAGTAAAATTTTTTTTTTCGATTTTTCTGTGTTTTTTTGTTATTCGGGCATCACACTAAAACTACTGAATAAATTCAAATGAAACTTGGCACGGTTTAAAACCACAACACAAAGAAGGTTAAAGGATACTTTTTATTGCGAAAATAAAATAAAAGGGGGTGAAATAGGGGTTGAAAGTTGGTTTGGAAAGTCCTTCATTTTTAGAGTTACAATTATTAATAACTGAAACTGAGCTTAAAAAGTCATTATACACTCAGTCACTAACAGACACGTGCGCTGCGAGTTACTACATGTGTCTCTTTGCTAATCTCTTTGGAAGAAGCCTTCGCATAATTAGGATAGAACTTAACTTACAGGTTCGTTTGATCTCTAAATATCGGTTGTATAACAATATGTCAAACCAGCAAAATATATTCCATCAACCTTTAAGAACTATTTGGCTTCCCGAATAGACTGCCTTCACTGTTTTACGACTACAGCGCTTGTAAAAGTGGAGCCACAAATATCTTGTACCTCTTATGCAAAACTTTTATGTGATCGTGTCAATATTGCCATTGTATTTTTATCGTCTCTGATTGCGTGCCTCCTTATTCTAGAAGCGATGGTTTTTTTTTATATCATCGTCATCGCGTGAGCTATGCCGTTTGTGTATTTAAGTTAAACAAAAATTTTCGAATTCGATTCTTATGGTCTATCCAGATATTGTTAATGTCAGGACTGAGTCAGGAAATATACTGTTTGTGTTAAGCTATAGCAGACATCCGGACATTTGTGCTGTCGACTATACATTATACAAAATATTACGTCAGCGTTAACCAATTTTGTGAAAATTCTGTAACAATATCTCTCAATTCATCTTTACTATCTTATTTTAATAATTAGATCAATTCATTATTTTTTAATTAATTACATAACTTATTTACTCATTTAATGCTACACTCAGGTCTCAAGTATCAGACTTTGCTCGGAATATTTTCTATGCCCCACGCCGGTTTTTTTTTGATGTGCCGGAAGTCGGTTACTTTCTTTAATTTAGGTAAATCTTATTATTTGACTTTTGTAAAGGTACGAGTATACTAAATAAATTTATTTACATAAAATGTTTATCTAGACGTGGAATTAAAATTTGTATATATTTAAAAAAAAATGTATATTTATTTTAATTAACATTATTTATGAGTTTCATTTTTGATATATTTTTGATATATTATTTACTTTTGTTATATATCTATTATGTATAATATGTTTCTACACTTTTATTGTTGTACCTATCAATTTTTATTGTTTACAACCTCTGCCACTGCCAAGGCTCACTGATCTCATATAGAGATAAGGGTTTCCTTGTTCGTCGTTTTCCTTTTTACTTTTGTGTGTGACTAATATTGGTACTAAATAAAGTAAAAAAACAAATCAAAATTGAAATAAATAAGGTAATGTTGACACCAGCTAGTTCCGATGGTCTAAGCCCCGGAACACCCTGACTCCGATATGTTTGAATACACCCTTTTGTTTTATTAACATAACGAGATTCAAAATTGCAAAGCTATTCTGGGGTCAAATGAACTGGTTTTCTTTATCGTCCTTGTTCACGATTCTTCCGTACTTCTTGCACGTTTCATGTCGAACATTTCAATGGAGTTCAAAGTTATTTGTGTTAACCTCTCCCGTTAGTATAGACATTGTTTAATAATAAATATGGGCAAACGAGATGGTTTTTTTAAAAATAGCATCTGTCTATTTTTGTCGTAGAAGGTCATACAAATGCATTTTAAAAAAAGAGCTGGTGTTTGTGATGTGGTGATTTTTAAATGTGTTTCTTTATTTATTAGTGGAATCGTGTTTTCTTATAACCATATATACTCGTATATATATATACTTAACAAGCAAAGTCTATACTAACTATACTAATATTATAAAGCTGAAGAGTTTGTTTGTTTGTTTGATTGAACGCGCTAATCTCAGGAACTACTGGTCCGATTTGAAAAATTCTTTCAGTGTTAGATAGCCGATTTATCGAGAAAGGCTAAAGGCTATATATTATCCTCGTATCCTACGGGAACGGGAACCACGCGAGTGAAACCGTGCGGCATCAGCTGGTCTAAATATAGAAAAAGATCGAAATCATCTGAACTGTTTTCGAGATATACTAAATGTTTGGAGTTTATATAGTCTAGTAATAACGGATAACGGATAACGGTACAAGCTATCCACGTATCTTGCCTCAGGACCTTCGGATATATTACCTGGCTACTATAATAACAAGGTATATCAAAACAAATGCAATCTAAACAGTAATGTTATAAACTGCAATGTCTGTTCCTAATCCTTGGATCGCACGTTTAACATTTCCTAATATGGCGTGGTCCTTTTGAGAACTTTATAAATAACTTCTTAACCTCAATGATGCCATACACACTATATAGCCTCTTTCATGTTATTTTATTTATACACTGAATCATAAACAAGGGTTATTATTTGTAGCAATTTTTTTTAACCAACAAGTAAAGTTATAAAGAAATTCAGGTTGAAATTTTATGCATTTATGCATTTTATATGAATCCATATCTGATTGCCTAACTGAGTCAAATTATTAATCAAACCTTACTTTGCCTATAACATTGTCAATGATGTATTTCGTTAAAAAATGAGGATTTATCTTATGAGGAGGTCATTATAATTTTTTTTTTCCTTTCGATTATTATTCACTTGTAAATCCTCTTCCACACGTACTTATCCTTTTACATCCACTCCATCTTGTTTGTTATCACCTTTTCTTATTTATCTGTGCACTTATAAAATAAACATTCTAAATTAAACTAAATATCTTCTTCAAATCAACAATTACTTGCTTTATTTACACATCCTATTAAAATATCTCCAACCTAGTTAAAGTGCAATTATTTCTTCCTTTTCTCCTTGCACCTACATATTTAATTGACTATCATCTTTAAATCATTCTATTTCAACCATCTCTGTTTCAGTTTTAATGTATTTTATCGTTTTTGCCATGCTATCCGTAAAATTCCAGTCAATGTGCGTCTTTCCTAAATGATAATATTAGACGACGGTTGCGCAGTAGGTCTAATAGATTTAGTTGTGAAATCGGAGCGAACGTGTCTGCGTAAGGCTGTTAACCCAGCGCTTTGTGTTTTGTGGTTTTTATGTGCTCAGTTGTAGCACGTTATTTGGGCAATACGAGGTTGTGCTTCCAGCGCATTTCACCATAACAACATTCGACCGTTTTCTATAACCTATCTCTCTGGTGTTGAGTTGCTAATTTGACATGTTTTTTATGTTTAGTTTATTTTATCATACTGATTAATATGTAGCAGAATATATAGATGACCCATTTCAGGTGAAGTGGAAAATTATAACAAAGAAACTTCAAAGGGTATGCACGGAACATAAATCTAATGGTGATGCCCATCAACCTAAGGTCTAAAGGCATTTTTCTCAAGCCTCATGTGCTTCTTTCACTGGCAACCATACTCTTTAGACCAGATACAGTAATGTTACTTAGCAGCGGCGGAACAAAACGCTCTACTACTACTATTGCCTACCCCAAAATGTAAACCTCATAATTACATTTCATCGGGCACGATTATAATAAAAATATATACTGTCGAATTAAGAAACTTCCTCCGTTTTTTGAAGTCAGTTTTAAAAAAATAGATAAGCAATTGACCATTAACAAAAAAAGTTTAATGGCGTTAAACGAACATAATAATATATTAAGCATACATGAGCATCTATTTAAATACTTACATAGAACCGAACTGAATTATTATTTGATGTGAAACTTTTGACCCTTCAATGATAATTTCTGTATTAGTTCGTAATTGAAACAAAGCTTTGTTCTGTTTGAATTTGAAATAATATCTGTTATTTTGTTGAAATGTTATTTCAATTTCGTTGGTTTATTACTATAAAACTTCTGTTAGATACTTTAAAAAAAAGTTACTTTGAAAATGTGGAATGAAATTTACTGGCCGTAGCTTTGGGCTAAATTAATAAGACCAAAAACATAAAATTAATAAATATTTATACTTCCTGCACTCTTTTTCCATATTTATCTTCCGTCACTCTTTTTCACGCCATAATAATATGCTTCGAAGACTAACAAAGTTTTATTCTTTATCATAAATGTGAATGTTACGAGTATATTTAAATGTCTATTAATGTATGATTTAAACGTTATATTTATTAGCATTGTCTTTTTTACAGGTAACCTTCATTTCTTCATCAGTTCTGGTCCTTCAGAGTTCTGGTCAATTCAGGTAAAATAATAATGATTTAAGGAAATTATCAATCTTTTGGTAATGTTACTTTTTAATTTAATATATCTTTCAACCATGTTCTTCAAACATAATGGACCCAGAAATAAATTCATGATAAAAACTATAAATTCATAACAAAAACTATAAATGTAAACTATGGTTGTGGGTTTTCTTCCTTGCCTTCCTTGGCTACCGCACTTACCTTTGTAGGTGCTTGCGAACTAACCTCTATAAAATGTGGTACCTATATCTGTATAGCCCAGAACCTAATAGCCCTGTGGATATGATCTATGCCTTTGATTCGGGGGTGTAGGTACAAATCGGGTCCGGTACTTGCATCTCCAACTTTTCAGTTGAGTGCATTTTAAGAAATTAAATATCACGTGTCACAAACGGCGAAGGAAAAACATCGTGAAGACACCTGCATGCCTGAAAATTTTCTTAATTCTCTACGCATGTGAAGTCTGCCAATCCGCATTGGGCCAGCGTTGTAGACTAAGGCCTAACCTCTGTCATTCTGAGAGGAGTCTCGAGTTCAGCAGTGAGCCATGAATATGGATAATGATGAATACAACAACGGTACCAGTTTGTACCAACTTGGTCGCTAACTATGGGCCTTATAAGAAGGCTCAAAGTCACTCAGCGGGAGCTGGAGCGTGCTATGCTTGGGGTTTCTCTGCGTGATCGAGTCAGAAATGAGGAGATCCGCAGACGAACTAAAGTCACTGACATAGCTCAGCGAGTCGCGAAGCTGAAGTGGCAATGGGCGGGCCACATAGTTGGAAGAGCCGATGGATGTTTGGGTCCCAAGGTGCTGGAATTAAGACAACAAGCGGGTTGCAGAGAGCCGCTGGATGCTGGCGGCTCGAGACCGTTTTGTTTGGAAGTCCATGCAAGAGGTCTATCCAGCAGTGGACGTCCATCGGCTGACAATGATGAATGATGAATGATATTTATATATCTCGTGTCTGTATATATATCTGTATATCTCGTGCTTTCGATAGTTAGGTATCTTTACGTGGCTGGAGATTTTGCGCCTGTATACATGCGAATTTGTTGTAATTTGGACAGGATATATATTCTATCTCTAATGACCTGTGATATCCCAGTGGATATGACCTCTGCCTCCGATTCCGGAGGATGTGGGTTCGAATCCGGTCCGGGGCATGCACCTCCAACTTTTCAGTTGTGTGCATTTTAAGAAATTAAATATCACGTGTCTCAATCGGTGAAGGAAAAAATCGTGAGGAAACCTGCATACCAGAGAATTATCTTAACTCTCTGCGTGTGTGAAGTCTGCCAATCCGCATTGGGCCAGCGTGGTGGACTACTGGCCTAACCCCTCTCATTCTGAGAGGAGACTCGAGCTCAGCAGTGAGCCGAATATGGGTTGATGCCGTATATATTCTAAACATTAGCGCGGCGCACTCTGTTGGTACAATAATATGTAACAGGGACACATATGCACATGCCGCATAAACATAATTGACTATTGTTTCTCAGTTTAACCTACTTGTGAAACGGAGCGTATGGAGCTCGGTGTGCGAGTGCATCCCATTTGCTTTTATCACAAACTGCATGTTAATTGTTTATTTCAATGAGACGGATTTATTGAAGTGATATCTGATTATTCGTTAAGCAGTATATGGAGTACCTTTGTACGAGAGATCTTGAAATAGGGTAAGTAAATCAATACTAACTTTGTTCGTACATTTATTTTGCTATTGAAAATTCTCATCTATACTTTAAAGCTGAAGAGATTGTTCGTTTGTATGTTTGAACTCGCTAATCTCCGGAACTACTGGTCTGATTTTAAAAACACTTTCACTGTTAGATAGCCTGTTTATCGAGGAAGACTATAGGCTATATATTATCACATACATTGCGCGGAGCACCAATGAATAATATTTCTTTGGGGATTTTTTTCCTATTTGAGAGCTTACGCTGCATGCGCTGCGTAAACGGTTAAAGTTTCGCAAAAATCATGTATGACAGAATTGTTCCCCTTTAAAAAAAGTCCGCCTCAGTTCCCGCGGGATTTTTGAAAAACTGAAATCCACGCGGACGAAGTCGCGGGCGTCCGCTGGTTTTTTGTAATAGTTATTTCAGTTCAATGTTACTCAATTATATAATTATCTATAGATAAATTAATCACATTTTCATCGTACAGTTACGCACTGTCGCTTCACAACGTCAAATGATTAAATGATGAAATTCTCTCATGCAGTCGTAATGTACAAAGCTATTATTGTAATCGCTTAATTTAAGTTATCTACATAATGTTGAGTGTTTATCTGTTTTGAAATAGCGATTTCTTGAATTGTAGCTCATGAAATTCCATCCTAACCATATAGCTGGTTTTTAACCATCCCTCCACAAAAATTCTTATTGTGGAACCAACTATTGGTTTCTTGTTATAGTTACTTAAGAAACGGTTATATATTTGTAACAGATATTCTATAACTTCCAGTAATTAGTAAAACTTTGCAAACCCAAAAAAAATACATAAAATCCCTCAAAATCTAGCAGTACCGACAGTAGCAAAAAACAAGCCAGTGACGTTTTTCTACACCACTAATTTTAATTTTATTATACTCTCCTAAGGGAATAATGGAAGAATAAACTATGGAAGATATAATGGGAGATGCCTTAGCCTGAAAATGGGACGCGCAATAAAAATAATAGTTAAATAAATATAAAAAAATAACCAGCATATATGAATGGGAATAGTTAATAAAATTAGTTAAAAAAATCACCACTATATCTATATATAGGTATATAAATTTACACCAATGCGGATTGGGTATAAGGTATATTATTTCGAAACACCATCAACATCTAAATCTACTAAGATTTTTTTTAGAAAACCCAATAAATAGATTATATTATAGACCGACCCAGGACTCGAACCCGCTACGTATCATGATCAGTAGCCTTATTTCTGTATTCTGGTAAGATACAAAATAATATAAATGTTATCATCATCTCCTTACCCTTATCCCACTTAAGTGGGGTCGGAAAAATATGTCAATCTTTTCCATTCGTCTCTATTACTCGTCAACTCATCATCCACTCCTTTTACACACATGTCCTCTTTCACACAATCCAACCATCTCTTCTTTGGCCTTCCTCTCCTCTTATGACCTTCCTACATTGACTAGCACATTCAACATTTTTCTAGTAATATGACTTTCCTCTCTACGCATTACATGTCCATACCAAGCTAACCTTATGCTCCTCAATTTTTCTGTCACTGGCGCCACCTTCAGACTTCCTCTTATATACTCATTCCTCATTTATTATACAAATGTAACATAAATATTACATAAATCATACAAATAAATCTAACACTAGGTATAAGAAATAGCCAGTAACCTGATTTTCGCAAACCTTTCGTGTGGGTCCGTAACACTTATCAATTATATTATAAGCCCGATTATGATAATAATTTGGCGGTTAAATTAGCATAACTAAGCTTTGCATGCACTTTTATATCTACTTGTGCAATTATTACGCAAGTAACCCAAGTAGATGCCATTATTAAAATCTAGGCTATTAAAAATGTATGAACTACCTACCTAACCTACTTAGCAAACAGTTATATTTACTATATTTGCTGCTGCCTGCTATAGTTACTCGTAATTCAAAAATGACTTGATTTATTTCGATAAAGGTATGTATTCATACATATATGAATACATATCTATAACGAAGAGAGAGATGGCGACTATTTCGTTTGCGTGAAATTTATTTTTTTATAAATCCCGCGGAAACAAAGCAGCCTATATGTTGCTCATTAACTTCCTCTAACTATTCCCGCATTCACACGGGAACGGGAACCACGCGGGTGAAACCGCCTCAGCGCGCCTTCAGCTAGTTTATTTATATGCATTGATGATATAATATGATGGGTGTGTATAATATCGGTATTTCAGATTGCGTAGCACAAACTTGTGAAGTTATAATAAAGTTAGACGTTTTTGCATGTATTAAAGTACACGATGTTTCACTATAATAAAGTTATTATAATGTTAATATTTTCTCATGGCAAGTGTTGTTTACTCTTGACACAGTTATAATATAAACTGTATCATGTAATAGAAACGCTTATGGACGAATAAGGCACGTCTACGCCCTACCAGCTACTGGTCACTCACATTAATTAAGGACAGATAGAGAGATTTGGTGTATAGTACAAGATTTTAAGAAATTAAATATCACTTGTATCAACGGTGAAAGAAAAACATCGTGAGGAAACCTGCATATCAGAAAATTTTCTTAATTCTCTGCGTGTGTGAAGTCTGCCAATCTGCATTGGGCCAGCGTGGTGGGCTATTGGCCTAACCCCTCTCATTCTCATAGGAGACTCGAGCTCAGCTGTGAGCCGAAAATGGGTTGATAATGATGATAATGACAAGATACGTAAGAAAAATACGTAAAATAGATAAAGTTTAATCGTTAAAAGTATACACATACTTTTGACCCTATGTTTTTCTAAGCCTAGGTAAGCTAATTGATAAGACCGCTAGTATATAAAAACGTGGCCTACAGTTTGGACTTTCGATACGTAGGCCCTCATTTATCGGAGCTACAAATGCTAGGTGATTAATCCGGCATTGCTTTATGACTTCAAAAATAAAGATTTTGTATTCCACTGATTTTAATTATTGTTCTTGAGAAATTTTAGACAGTCGTCAGCAGTAAAACTGATATTTTAAATACGAGTTAAGTTTAAAGGATTTGGAGATCAGTATCAATTCATTCTAATATGCGGATTGGTTGGCTTAGCATAGGGTGATAATGTTTGACATTGTAAAACCGATCATCATCATCATCATCAACCTATATTCGGCTCATTGTTGAGCAAGAGTTTCCTTTCAGAATGAGAGGGATTAAATTTTGGAATTGACAGACTTCACACACGCAAAGAATTAAGAAAACTCTATGCAGATGTTTCTATACCGTTTGTGACAAGTGATATTTAATTTCTTCTTATTGTACTCACGACTCGAACTCGATACCTCATGATCTCAAGCCACACCAGCTATGAGATTTCGTTGGTCCTTACACTGGCCCAACGAGGCAAATAAGATTTGCATATTAATAACAAAAGAATACCGTCTTTAAAATCCTGTTAATAAATCGCGTTCGCCTATAAATGGAGCCATACGTAATTTTTTACCGGCTTCCAGCGGTCAGGTTAACGGTGTCCGCTAATAGCGGCGTGCCGCGAGGGATAATCAGCTGACCCATAACCGCTTCTGATAACTTACACCTGATTGCAGTTTTTGTTGTGCGCCTCGGAATAGAGTCATTTCTGCCTTATACGACGGTAAGAGTAACGTCTATAAATATTACATTATGGTGGTATATTTTTAACAAGTAGATACAAAACTTAATTCTTAAGGTTGAATTTGCTCTAAATTTAGGATTTTTTGAATGTTGGGCTATACTTCAAGGCCTTTAGGTATAATTTTCTTTAACAATAATTCTAAAACATTCAAAGCAATTGACTAGTTTTTAAGTGAAATTGTCTACATGATTGTCTTCTTCTTCTTTCTTCTTAGGGTGCCTCTCCGACTAGCGAAGGTTGGCAGTCAGTTTCTTGAACTCGTCTCTATCCTTCGCGAGGCGAAATAATTGTGCGGCGCTCGCGATCCCGGTCCACTCTCTGATGTTTCTCAGCCAAGACTTCTTCCTGCGACCAACGCCTCTTCTACCAGCAACCTTTCCCATCAAGATGAGCTATAGAAGCTCGTATCTCTCGTGTGATAGCACGTGCCCTAGATACGCGACTTTTCTCGTCTTGACGGTCTGCAAAAGTTGTACATGATTGTGCGTCCTTTCATTATAAGAGGTCAATGGATACTATAGATAAAATAAACTAGGTCCCGGGCCACAGATTCGCCACTCAATTTGCATATGGATAGACGAAATAAAATAACGTATCAAAATACAGAGCGCGCGTCCGTGACGTGTGAACGTCACAGTCTACTTGCGGCGGTAATTAGAGGCGTTGCGTCAGTCAGATGGCGGCATCGGATAACGTACCAAACATCCAAATGTTGTAACTATTGTATCTAATACTATTATAACACCTTAGCGAGATTATTGTAATTGTTCATCTAAGTATATAAACAGTCACTCATCACTTAGTATCGAAAACAGCTTGACGTAATTTATGTAGGCAGGTATGTAGTTTAGCTCGAATCTCCTCTCAGAATTAGAGGGGTTAGGCCAATAGTCCACCACGCTGGCCCAATGCGGATTGGCAGACTTCACACACGCAGAGAATTTTCTAGTGTGCAGGTTTCCTCACGATGTTTTCCTTCACTGTTTGAGACACGTGATATTGAATTTCTTAAAATGCATACAACTGAAAAGTTAGAGGTGCATGCCCCGGACCGGATTTGAACCTACGCCCTCCGGAATCGGAGGCAGACGTCATATCCACTGGGCTATCACGGCTTATTAATAGACGTCCACTAAGAACGGACTTTGTGACAGGGCCGGATTAAGGAGGTCTAAGGGTGGACAAAGTCACGGGCTTCCGCTAGTATCATAAATAATATTGTTTGATTGCGAACTTAAAACTGTACATTAGAATTAAAATGTAAACTCTCATTAAAATGTAAAGTGAGATTTATCTATGGCAACCCTAGGTACTTTTGACCGATTGTCTCTAGATTAAGGTACTAAATTAATTACGACTTCTGTTTGTAAAGAAATTATACAATGAGCAGTTATTACATAAGTGTTTGTGTTGCTATCCAACAAAAAGACCTGAAAAATAATTAGGACCATCTCATCATGATAATTATCAGGCTATTCCACTACCAAGCAATGCCTTCCTTCTATTTAGGTGCAGAGATTCGACCACCAAACTACTATGGAACTAAATTTTACCAAATTAAAAAAAAAAAACATCAAAATCGTAAATGACGGGAGATAAGAAAAATTAATAATAATACGGATTAACTCCTCATTTCTCAACCAAGAAAAGTAGAAAGAAGAATAAAAGGAGTCATTAAATAGGTAAATACAAGCACAAAATAACCAAGCATAAAGTAATCTACTCATACTAATAATTTAGATACAATTTGGCCAATTGAAATCCGAAATAGAAGAACATGAATGGAATAAGGTCAGCCATATTGGTTGCCCAAATAAGATATTTCCATTTTTGTAACAACACAATACATATATTTAGCGAAGCTTAGTCATGATTACCTACTTTGTTATAGTCCTAAAGACGGCGGTAAGTTTTCCCATGGATCGGATACATAAAATTATATTGTACTGAACTGGCCTACATTTTTTAATAGTAGATTCGTATCTAGGTTTGAAATTGAAAAAATTGCAATCGAAATTTAAAAAGGTAAATTAGTTTTTGATAGAGACACAAGTATGCAGCTACCTCATTTTCGTAGTATTAATCTCTGAGTTAAATACCACAGACAGACAGATGAACATGACGAAACTATAAAGGTTCCTTGTTGCTTTCGTCATGTATTAACCACCTAGCTAGAGGTATCACCCTCTTGGTTTCTGTTCCCGTAGGAATACGGGGATAATATATAGCCTATACCCTTCCTCGATAAATGGGCTATCTAACACTGAAAGAATTTTTCAAATCGGACTAGTAGTTCCTGAGATTAGCGCGTTCTATCAAACAAACAAACAAACTCTTCTGCTTTATAATATTAGTATAGAGTATAGACTAGCTGACGCCGCGCGGTTTCACCCTCTTGGTTCCCGTTCCCGTAGGAATACGGGGATAATATACGAGTATAGCCTTCCTCGATAAATGGGCTATCTAACACTGATTTTTTTTTTCCAAATCGGACCAACCAACCAACGGTTTGAAAGAGTTTTAACTTCCAGATTGGTCCCATTTCATTGTCATGAAAATCGGTTTAGTAATATTGTGGTAAAATCAACATAATACGTCTTTATAGTCGGTTCAATTATTATGTTAAAAAGATATTATATGCTAAGCAGGATCTTACAGTAAACTCTCGTTCCATTAGTATCTTCACAATGAGCAATTTTAGGTCGTGGTCAACCTGTAATTTAAGTTTTTTCACGACACAGCCTTGCGTTAACGAGCATGTACTTGTATGTCTGTGTGTATACACAATTAAATTGACAGCTTTCGAAATACGCAGTGTATACTCGTTCTACTTGATTTCATTTCGATCCGTGTAAAGAATGTGGCGTATGATGAATTGTACCTAAAGTAAAGTTTGGAATGCGACTGAAAAAAATGGCAGCCTTACTTGAAGTGCGCATAGTAAATACTTCAAGTGACTGGAATTTTAGGCATGCAATGCTATTTAAATATTAAAATTTGTTATTGGGTTTGACTCACATTTTATAGTGTTCGATCCATTCTAAAATAATGATTAGTTGGGATTTCAAATAAAAACAAATAAGCATATATAGCAGTCAAAATAATTTACGGCCTCAGTTGGATTTTCAAGACGGAGGTTCGATCCCCGGCTGGGTCGATTGAGGTTTTCTTAATTGGTCCAGGTCTAGCTGGTGGGAGGCTTCGGCAGTGGCTAGTTACCACCTCACCGGTAAAAACGTACCGCCAAGCGATTTAGCGTTCCGGCACAGAAAACATATTTACAAGGTTCCGGTACGATGTCGTGTAAAAACCGAAAGGAGTGTGGATTTTAATTCTCCTCCTAACAAATTAGCCCGTTTCCATCTTAGACTGCATGATCACTTACCATCAGGTGAGATTGTAGTCAAGTGCTAACTTGTAGAAAAAAAATGCTAGCGGACTTCGTTCGTGTAGAAATGAGTTTTTTCACAAATCCCGCGGCCATAGCCTTTTCCGGGATAAAAAGTAGCATATGTGTTAATCCAGAGTAAAATCTATTTCCATTCCATATTTCTTCATATCGCTTCAGTAGCCGCAGCGTAAAGGAGGTACAAACATACACACTTACACACAAACTTTCACCTTTATAATATTTATGTGATAATGTATTGTTAATTTATAAAATGTTATTCAAAATATATTATATATTTATTATTTTTGTTAATTTAAAAACAAGTTAATTGTAATAAATAATTATTAGGTGTGAAATGACTAAGCGATTTAAACCCTCATTTTTAATTTGTTTGTTGACAATCTTTCAAGTTTTATATAATGACAAAAGTGTGATCGTCTAGACTCTTATCTACAATACATCACAAGTCGGCACGTGACTGAGTTATAGATAACTTAAATTGCAAACATTAAAACTATGTTCACAATTTAAAGCAAAGCTTAACTTTAAGGCGCAGAGCTTAAAGGCTTTATTTTAAAACAGTTTTTGCACCACAATTTACCGCGGTGTTAACTCGGGGCGATCGTTTATCTTCTCAAATAACTACAAGTGAAGAAAGTAGGGGGTAATAAATTGTTTCGTCGCAAACTAATGTTTACAGGTATGATCATTTATTTTGTTGTTGCTTGTAATATCGGTGTTTTCGAAATCTGTTATATGGATTAGAAATCGATGGTGAAGGCTTGTTTGTTTATTTTGGTTGTATAGTGCATAACTCGAGATTGGCGGGAAGTGATGATGCAACCTAAATCAAAGTGTAATGTAATCAAAAGCCATAGGTACGGGTTTTTTTATACAATCACGATCTTCATCAGAAACGATAAATTTTAGCAGGCTCAATAAAAAAAAGGTTTTCAGTTCGTCGGCATGTTTTTTTTTGTTATGAAGACCAAGAAATACTTTATTAAAATGTTGCTGAAAATGTTCTAAAATAAAATAAGGAATATGACATGGCATATATAAAGCAAATGACTTTACTAACTTATTTTTAAAGAGTTACAATATTTAAAAAAATATTTTTTTATTATTAAATCGTGCTTAGAAATAAGCAAACCTACTTCAAAGTGCAAATATTTAAACCATAAGGATTATCAAATTATTAGGTACACGTTACTAATTGTTGTACAAAGTAATTGATTAAATAAAATTAATTTAAGTATTTATTTACCGCTATAGGACTTTATGCCTGCCCTGCTTTAGTCATAAAAAGTGTTATGCCATGCCTCCGTACTTGGCGGAGATAGCTGTTAGAGCCTTACGGGCGAGCCAACCGGACTTGCAATTTATATCCCTCTAAACCTGCCCAGACATAATTTTTATTGCTCCTCAAGTAGTATGAAATTGCCCGTTGATTTTTCTTATCGTTTTATGTCTCTTTCCCGTTTTGACATAACTTTATTATCGTCACAGTATTTTTAAATGGTTATGAACTTGTGGAGTAATGCTGCTGTTTTTTGTTCTATCACTATATCCTTTTTGGGATACAATCTGAAGTACTTTATGATCAGATTAGTTTTGTCCAAGTGCGTTGTTAGGTATATAATTATCGGACATTCTAGGATATGTGTATTATGTGTATAACGTCTTTATGATAGTAAGTTTTCTGAACCTGTATCCTCTATTTTATCATTCCAAACGCTTTAGAAATAAATTTCAAACACACATCAATTTCAAACAAACATTAAGAGTTAACACTTTACCAGGCCCTTATTGTAAGAGGTACATGGGCGGCAATAACCCTATGCATACTATACTAAACTCGTATTTGAACAAAGCATTTCTTCGCGGCATTATTTGGCTGGGGTCTGGAATACCCCACCGAGCACGGACTAACTTAATCCGTGCTTCCGAGGTTTGTAATTCTTGCAACATGGATGGATGAAAAAGAGACGTGATATCCTAGTGGGAAATGACCTCTACCTTCGATTCGGAGGGCGTAAGTTCTAATCCGGTACGAGGCATGCACCTCCAACTTATCAGCTATGTGCATTTTAAGAAATTAAATATCACGTGTCTCAAAGGGTGAAGGAAAAACATCTTAAGAAAACCTGCATACCTGAGAATTAACTTAATACCATATATGCATATATGCATACTAGTTCGCATATAGCCAGCATATTAATTGAGATCATAGTCAAATGTTATCTTATTAAAAAAAATCCCAAACCTCCAGCTCGTAACAATATTAAATCGTTCTAATAGGGACACCGCCACTTCAATATTGCCTAATACGTCGATAAAGCATTAACATGTCTCGCGTTTCTCTAGAAAGTAGCACTTGTTGTATGTTGTTGTGACTGCCAATGCGCCGTCTATCGTGTGGTTCCGGTCTACGTGATCTATCGAGACCCTTGCAATGAACATAATGCAATATCTGGGTGAATGTCGTGAGTTGTGTCTTTATACATTCGGTCGTAGGACTTAGCTGTTTCGTCCCCATCGGTTTCTCCTGCATGCTAAACGCGTATTTGGCTGGGGTCTGGAATATCCCTCCGAGCCCCTTCAAGACCTGACCTGAATGTGGTGAGTTGTGTCTTTATACAGTGGACCGTAGGACATGTTGTTAAGTTTCGTCCCCATCAGTTTCTCTTGCTTGCTAAACTCGTATTTGAGCAAAGCATTTCTTCGCGGCATTATTTGGCTGGGGTCTGGAATGCCCCTCAGAGCCCCTTCGAGACCCTTGTAATAAACATAATGCAACAGTTGCGTTTTTATACTAGGCCGTAGGACATAGTCGTTAAGTTTCTTCCACATCGGTTTCTCTTTTATTGATTTTTGTTAATTCTGAAGTGCAGATAACTTTTTATGGGAGGCTAAGCCGCTTCGTTAAAAATTAAAGCTATTAAACAAGTCAATAATTAAAAAAATATATAAAACCCGACTGCCTAACCTGCTCACACAACCATCCGCCTCGCGTATTTTGTATAGCGATTAATAAATAACGTTTTTTTTTGGTTTTTTTAAACTTTATCTATCTAAGATTGATTAAGATTATTATATTAAGAAGAAAAATCTAACGATATCTTAATTTTGTAAATCCGTTCAGCGGTTTGGAAGATATGAGGTAATAAAGAATATTACATACATACATACAAGATACGCGTGAAAAACATAACCCTTCTTGTTGTGGGCTAAAAAAGTATAAAAATGACCTACATAATTTCCACATAGTCTGTTATGATCAGTCAAAGGAACTGAGTGTGGGCTTAATGACGCTTTCTTGCACCTACGTCCCATCGTTTGCAGTGTCGATACAGTTTACTTTGTGTGGTTTCAGCTATTAAACTGTGAATATACTGGTTGTTTATTATCCAAGTCAAACTTGTTTTCCATTTTAGTTTGTTTCTCAAGTTAGTCAAACAACTTTTTAATAGAATTTCTATACGAAAATATCAATACAAATTGTTTTAATTTTTAAACCTTATAAAATAGTCAATTAAAACGAATCCAATGATTTGATAATGACAATGTCAATACAAATTGTTTTAATTAATTATTTAAACCTCATAAGAAAAAACATACATACAGCCGAACGTAGAACCTCCTCCTTTTTGGAAGTCGGTTAAAAAGTGTAAAGTGATTTGATGATGAATATTGTAGACAGCCACATGACACAAAGTTTGTAGGTCACGTGATTTTTTATTTTTAAAGCGTTAGCGATTGTAGAATCAAAATCGATAAAACGTACATATCGATTCTGATTCGGCTAGGGTGGCAGAACATCGATTTTGAAGTAAACCATACGTAACGTAGAAAAATTTTTGCTAACTGGCGTTACCGCTCTGTCGTTAGGTAGTTGTTGAATATGAAAATAAGTAAATTATCCATAATGAACATCAACATATTCAATATTTTTCAATTGAAAACGTAATAACGAAGCAATTAAGAGAAAAATGTTTTACTGTAATTTATATTGTACGTTGGGAGATGAACGTCATAACATGTCACAACGGTTGCAGAAAATGAAAGATAATTATGCTTAATTGTTTAGACAAGCAAGATTGCTGTGGTTAGATTTACTTTACAGTAAACGTTAAGGTTGCCACCATAGACTTACTACTACTTAACAGGCCATGACTTTGTTGAGGCATATGTAAAATATAAATTAACATTTATAAGGAGGTGGTCCATTTCAGGTCCACTCTTGTACCCTGTATCATTAAAATTTAAAAAATACAAGAATTTTATTAAAATCTAAATAAGTGAATAAATCTAACTAAATAAAATTAAAACCCAAGTTTTTGTTGGCCTCCTTAAAGCAACTATGACATGACAATTGACAGCAAACGTCAAATCGACTACTGCATTGAAAACGTCATCAATCCGCTACTATTACCCATATTAGTGTTGCATTTTTTGGAGAGACTGAATATTATTTCGATAGAATAAAGTAAATTCCTAGATTTGTATAATCAGAAATAGTTAAAAATAAAATATGCCTTATGTTTAGTCAGTCTTTTAATTTTACATAAATAATATTACAAAGCTGTAGAGTTCATTTGTTTGTTTGTTTGGTTGAACGCACTAATCTCAGGAACTACTGGTCCGATTTGAAAAATTCTTTCAGTGTTAGATAGCCCATTTATCGAGGAAGATTATAGGCTATATATTATTCCCGTATTCTTACGGGAACGGGAACCATGCTGGTGAAACCGCGCGGCGTCATCTAGTTATACATAAATAATCTGAATCGTTGTTCTGTCTGTTAGTTTTTTGTCATACAAAAATGGGTAAATAGTCAATACTTTACGACCAAATCTCTTACCTTATTTTAGTTATATTATGGCAAAACGTTTAGCCGATTTAGCTAGTAGGTATAATATAAATATAAAAGTATGTAAAACTTTGCGGTATTTATAACAGCATGTCGTTTAATTAGTATTATTATGATAGCTGTGGAGTGGCTTACATATCTTCCGTTATTATAATAGCTAAATTATATGGAAATTCGAGGTGAGTAGCCAATTACGTTAACTGTTGTAATATATACTTTTATAGGCAACACCAAGGTTGTGGATCTAAGATTGTCTATATCCACAGACTAATTACATAAGGACTAGATCGCACCCAAATTCATGACCAGTCTGTAATATTTTTTTGGAAAATGAGCTCTTAGATTAGGTAGGTATATATCTTATACAAAACTTTTTTTTTTGACAAAGACGTATCGCTTGGCGGTACGTCTTTGTCAGTAGGGTGGTAACTAGCCACGGCCAAAGCCTCCCACCAGCCAGACCTGGACCAATTAAGAAAACCTCAATCGGTTTAGCCGGGGATCGAACCCAGGACCTACGTCTCGTAAGTCCACTGCGCATACCACTGCGCCACGAAGGCCGTCCAACAACTAGAAGTTGCTGACAGATTTTTTACACTATTCAACAATAAAAAAAGGTATTTTACGAAGCTCTTTAACCGACGAATGCAATTAAACCTATGAAACATCGATTCTATAGAGACAGATCTTATAATCGCATTAGATCGTTGATCTAATACGATTATAAAAACAGTTTCTTGTATACTTTATCACTAAGACAAACGAGTGTTAAGTTAGTAGTAGTAGTATTTTACTCCGTACGAAGGTACCTACTTTTTTTTTTGATTCTCTTTGATTAAAAATCACACCTGTACAATGCAGGAAGCCTATACTCGTGCTCTCATTATATTACTCGTACTCATACGTAGTTAATAGGCATCGGTCGGTGGGAATAGGAAGCCGGGGTCAATGACACCGCACAGCGCAGGCGCCGCGTGACGGATGCGTTTGCATTGCGCAATAATAGCAGCAGGTTGAATGCTATAGAAAAAATAGACCATTAAATACGTGACTTGGTATGAAATATTTTACGTAAGTTACTTCGATTGGTATGCTGTTAATGTATTTGGTACTATGTTCATCATTATCAAACCACTAGCTGACAACGCGCGGTTTCACCCGCGTGGTTCTCGTTCCCGTAGAAATACATAGCCTATAGCCTCCCTCGATAAATGGGCTATCTAACACTGAAAGAGTTTTTCAAATCGGACCAGTAGTTCCTAAGATTAGCGTGTTCAATCAATCAAACAAACAAACTCTTCAGCTTTATATATTAGTATAGATATAGATATTCGGCTCACTGCTGAGGACGAGTGTCCTCGCAGAATAAGAGGGATTAGGCTTTAATCCACCACGCGAGCCTAATGCGTAAGAAAATTCACAGGTATGCAGATATCCTCATCTTATCTACTAAAATAGATGCGTAAATTATGTATTCAAATATACTTTTATAACTATATACTTTTAATATAACTATTCTCTGTAATATATTATGAACTTTGCTTTATTTAATAGCGTTTTTGCCCTTGAAAACTTTATAAAACAAAAGGTAATAAATAATTTTCGTTAGAGTAACTTTATACCTACTTAGATAATAAATGGGGATGATGACTAGGTTTGAATATATTGATTTTTATGATACATTCGGGTAAATAGGGTCAATGTTAACTATTTTATACATATAAAGCAAAGATTGTCTGGATATTTGAAAATTAAATGAGATTATAAAATTTCAAAATCTATTAAAAATATTTTATCGTATTTAGATGGAAATTCATACAGTTTTAGCTTCCTTACATTAAATGTGTCATTTTTTAATAAAAGAACTATAAGCATAAACGCACAAATAACAAAGATATTAGTAATTTTGTTTGAACGCGCATACAAATCTAACGATCATTACATTGCCTATGACGTTATTAGTTCGAGCCATTTTGTATGGGGCGTTTTTCAGGGATCCGCGGCAGCGCCGCAAATCTGACTCTTTAAATCCCTGTAGCTCCGAAAGTAATGATCGCAGATACCCTGTTACTTTTACAAAATTGCTTTACTATTAGTATACTCTTAATTTATATACAATTTAAAAAACTGTCATCATCCCTATTGGCGTAACATAACATTATTAGCATGCATTTTTTTTCCAAACATTTTAATAGCCATAGTTTTTGTTACTTAAGTTAATGTTCTATTAGGAGCTAAGTCGTCATAGTACAGCCAGAGTATTAGAGTATGGGTTGTTAATGATAATGATGATACCTTGCGCCAACGCGTAATGATTTTAAAATGTCGTATCTTAAAAGTCGATTGTAAATATTTTAATCATTCAACCCATATTCGGCTCACTGCTGAGCTCGACTCTCCTCTCAGAATGAGAGGGGTTAGGCCAATAGTCCACCACGCTGGCCCAATGCGGATTGGCAGACTTCACACACGCAGAGAATTAAGAAAATTCTCTGGTATGCAGGTTTCCTCACGATGTTTTCCTTCACCGTTTGAGACACGTGATATTTAATTTCTTGAAATGCACACAACTTGAAAGTTGGAGGTGCATGCCCCGGATTCGAACCCACACCCTCCGGAATCGGAGGCAGAGGTCATATCCACTGGGCTATCACGGCCTAATGCATCACAATCTTACGCGGCAGTGCATAGCTCTATCACTAAAATGAATTATTGCTCTGAATGCCAGGAACATTGGCGTGACGTATAGTGGTATGAAGACCTTCAAAAGGTTCTTGGAGAGTGTATTGACTCAAACCTTTGTCTTAGATGTTAAACAACTTCTAAAGAAGACTAAAAAGAAAAAAAGTCGTGGGCACGTGTAAATAAACCATTTTCTTAAAAGTCATTCATCTGTAATTGGAAAAAGTCTGAAAACTTTCTTATTTACTTTATATTGACAAAAAAACTAATACAATTTACGTGGTGCCTCTCTAACTGTAGAAATATCTAAGAAACTCTAAAAAGTGAATTAGGCAAGAAAAACAATTCTAATTTTGTGTTCAATTTATTCTTGTTTAATGGATTATTTTCCTCACCCAATCTTGATTATTTCTATTAAACACAATAGTAAAAAACGTCCAAATTAAATTTAAACTAAGCGTTAATAAACATGAACCACGATTTAGCACACAGTACTTACGAGTTACACAAAAAAGTTGGTTAAGGGCGATTAATCGCTCTCTGATAGGGTTCTGTACTCCGAAGCGTGCTTTTTAACTACTAGCAGACATCCCGTGGTTTCACCCGCTTAGTTTCCGTTCTTGTGAGAATACTGAGATAAAATTATGACACTCACATATACCGTATCTTTACATTAGTAACGAGTTTTTAAAATCAACACAGCGAACATAATTTAAAAGAGCTAGCAGAAGTAAAAGCATTTAACCAGTCCAGCTGTTGGCTGCGTTATCTTAATTATTACCAGTAATTAAAGGCATAAAAGGCTTAACATATATGCTTCAAGACATCAGGCGCAGAAAGGTTCATAGATTGGCCTTTTCTAGGGACTTCCAAACATCATGATACTGAGCCACCTGTATCCAGCAAATCCCTGCGACTCGCTTGATGTCGTCAGTCCACCTGGTGGGAGGTCGGCCAACACTTTGGGACCCCAAATGATGGGCCGATGGACGT
Organism: Bicyclus anynana; assembly: GCF_947172395.1. Taxonomy (NCBI): domain Eukaryota; kingdom Metazoa; phylum Arthropoda; class Insecta; order Lepidoptera; family Nymphalidae; genus Bicyclus; species Bicyclus anynana. The sequence continues at coordinate 7,057,963 of NC_069097.1, read as the reverse complement.
TGGGGTCCCAAAGTGCTGGGGATTGACCTTTAACTAGAAACATTATCTGCTATGAAAAATTTAATTTATAGTCAAGGGACTGATCACTGATAGATGTAACTGAACACAAAAAAATAAATTTGCCGAACAAGAACTTTGTCACGGAACCCCAAAATGAGAATGAAAGGAAAACTCGTTATAGCAGGCCTTGTTCACTGAAGCGTATAGACTACCGTTGGTACCGTTTAGTTCGCCCTCAGTCTAAAGGTCATATTAACAATGCCTCGCTGGATTGCGTTCAAAGTTCCTAGGATCAAATTCCAGGTTCTATGCGACTTTGGTTCGCAAACTTCATAAACTTGGTGCATAGTTTGCAGTAAATCAATCATTGTTTTGAATTTAATTTACTTTTGTGAAGATGGAAAGTGTTCTTTATACGAGGGGCCAAAATTACATGGTATTTTAAATCACTACATAGTATAAAGTCGCTTTCTCTGTCCCTACTTATATATTCTCTGTCCCTATATCCTTATGTATGCTTAAATCTTTAAAACTACGCAACGGATTTTGATGCGGTTTTTTTTTAAATATATAGAGTGATTGCAGAGGAAGGTTTATATGTATAACTAGCGACCCGCCCCAGCTTCGCACAAGTGCAATGTTGATACTAATGCAATAATCTACAGAAAAACTGTGAACATTGTATATAAAAACGTAGTGTGTGTATGTTTGTTCCTCCTTTACGCTGGAGCTACTGAAGCGATTTGGCTGAAATTTGGAATGGAAATAGATTTTACTCTGGCTTAAAACATAGACTACTTTTCATCACGTAAAAATCTATGGCTCCCGTGGAATTTGATAACAACTGAATTCGACGCGGACGAAGTCGCGAGCGTCCGCTAGTATGAGATATAAAGAAGTTTTTTGATTTGATCAACCCATAAGGCTCACTGCTGAGCTCGAGTGTCCTCTCAGAATGAGAGGGGTTAGGCCAATAGTCCACCACGCTGGCCCAATGCGGATTGGCAGACTTCACATACGCAGTGAATTACGAAAATTCTTTGGTGTGCAGGTTTCCTCACGACGTTTTTCCTTCACCGTTAGAGACACGTGATATTTAATTTCTTAAAATGCACACAACTCAAAAGTTGGAGGTGCATGCCCCGGACCGGATTCGAACCCACACCCTCCGGAATCGGAGGCAGAGGTCGTATCCAGTAGGCCATCACAGCACTACATAAAGAAGTTATTTAGATCAAAATGCGAATGCACAATATCTTCAACAGTCTATTATTAATGTTCCGGAATCCTCTATTATACGCAGTGACGTACACTTATTACATGCAAAATGGCACTGCCTGCCCCAAGAACTATTTGATGATGATGATGATAATGTACACACACACACACACACACACACACATAATTATTCTATATGCATGTTAGTTTTAATTTCTATAAGGTACTCCTGTATAGATTGCTGAAATACCAAAGTAGGAAGAGTGAGGAGCCTGAGATACAGGTTTTTTCAAATTTAAATCAGGTTCCTCAGTACCAATGTAAAGAGACATAAATTATCAATAAATTTAATTTCATTCATTCATTTCATTTCAGTAATTCTTTAGGAACTCTTTTGAAGAAGAAATAGGCTCTTACACGTTATGTAGGAAAAGTGTGCCTACCCTGGTTGAAAAACTTGTGCAAGCCACTGGTTCTACGAGTCTTTACTACAGGTGTGTTTTGCACCTTTCCCAAGGTAGAATACATGGTGATATGCACTACAATTGCTGTTCTTTTGTTTCCAGAGCAATGTCTCGGTGGAAGGGTAAAGTGAGGTAGCTGGCAGATGGCAGCAGTCAGCGCGGCGATGTTTCGGCCTGGGGGCGCGCTCGACCCCCCATGTTACGGTCAACGGGTACGTAGTTCCTCCATTTGTCCATAGATGGCGCTTTACGATTTTTTTTTTTACAAATTGCGTGAATTGGTTGGCTTTTTTATTATCTACGATAAATTTAATTTAAATTATGTGTGCGTAACTATTTACTTTTTTAATTTAAAAGAAAACTAAATTTTATATTTAAAAATAAAAAAAAAATATTGCACTTTGTTTTCGTTGAAGAAAAATTTAAACCATGAAAATATAGTGAGGCTATAAAATAACCAAGAAAAACAATTATGAATTTGTTTTGCTTTGTTCAATTATGAATTATGAATTGTTTTCAGAATTGAATGTGTCAGATAAGCGAAATGAGATTACATTTTAGAATGCACCTGTATTATCGCAATAACTATATACGTACTTATTTTGCAGAAAAATAACTTTGAGCCTTTTATTTTCGATTTTGCATCGATCGTAGATCGTTAGATGAGCCTCAAAGCGTCGCGGAATTGTCATGCACATTGAGTACGTCGTCACTCGTAACACATTTCTCTTTATTCATGTTTTTGTTTGTGTTTTACACTAATGCATTAAAATAAATAAAAAAAATCAGTAAATATTTTTTTAAGCCCACGTCCACTCACAGCATGCGCTTGTTACGTACTAAGATAAGATGTGCGTGCACGTATTTGGGTAATGACATAAAATTTTGCACTCTTTAGTATAGCGAGGCCCATCTAACGATTTTTATCGATGAGGTTTTGGTATATTTTTATTCTTGTTAAACACAAAACACATGTTTTGTTTTAATCTTGTGTGAGTGTGTTAAAAACTAACTATTTTTGAATCATGTGTATGTATATTCTAATTCAGTGTTGATGCATAATCAATGCCGTCCATCAGTAATGTCACACAAACAACATATTTGTTTGCCGTGGCCCGTGCAACACGTGTAAACAGAACCCGAATGTGCCTAAATACACACGACTGTGACAAGATAAGCCGTTTAATTTGAATAGATTACTTGGTGAGGATATTTTCGAAGAATAAATTGTAAAATATAAACAGAGACACTAATTAATAAACCCAAAATTAATTTGTAGGACAGAGAAAACGTGAATGCCATCAAAAACAATACTTGTAAAAAACCCAAGTCTCGCAATTCAGTTTTTCTACCGAAAAAAGTTGTGAGATCTATGTAATACCAAGTCGGTTATTTTATTCAGTCCCTACATAAATAATCTTCTGTCTTAAGATATTACGTAATTTGCTAACCTACGAGTAACAACATCTTATAGAGACCATATCAATGCTAAGGATCTTTATTTTTTTATAAAATAGATTAACTTAGCCATCGCATCAAAACACAATATATCTCGCAAGTAATACATAATATTATATTCAATTGATATAATTGCTAACACCGATTGCCAAGTCAATCTTTTTTATAAAAAAAATAAAGATTCTTAACATTGATATGGTCTCTATAAGATGTTGTTACTCGTAGGTACCCAGATTATTACAAATATTAGAGAAGTGATAGCACAGTGGATATGACCTCTGCCTCTGATTCCGGAGGGCGTGGGTTCAAATTCGGTCCGGGACATGCACCTCCAACTTTGCAGTTGTGTGCATTTTAAGAAATCACGTGTCTCAAACGGTGAAGGAACACATCGTGAGAAAACCTGCATCCCAGAGAATTTTCTTAATTCTCTGCGTGTGTGAAGTCTGCCAATCCGCATTGGGCCAGCGTGGTGGACTATTATTAGCCTAACCTACCGACGAACCCATGCGTGTGCCTAGTGGGAGTTTTCAATATTTTCATACTGTTACTATCACGTTGACGTAAACGCAAATTTATATGGAATTGAAACAGTTGTGCAGTAGTGTCACTAGGTGGCGCTGTTTCAATTCCTTAGAAATTCGCGTTTACGTTACGTGACAGTAACAGTATCAAACTGCCACTAGGCCCTCAGTTGTACAAACTGTTGACTATTAATTTGTAGTCTGTTAAACGTTACTCAATCATTATTATAATTATGTCGATTTCGTAGTCTGCCGCTTGATTTCTGCTTCGCGAACACGTCCGATAGATAATAATCCGCTCTACAGAAATGTCCGAATATAGTTAATAATTTAAGTTAATTGATTATTACGCACCGCATGTACTTTGTATAATTAATTCCCATTGCCTACGCGTAATGAATGCGAAATGCGGATATTGTCAAACGGTAATATAATTTCGATACGAAAAGTCACGTATGTGTCGAACGAATCGATATGAAATAAAATTCATGGGTTTCATATTTTAATGAAATGGCGTTTCTTTGCTTTCTTGTAATCTTGTTTCTAAATGTTTTATCATGTAGTAATCAGCCGATGGACATAGCCGTCTTTTAAAAAAGTTTGACACACCGACTGACAGACTAACTGAGACTGAGGTATCCAATAGACCTTCTACTTCGTCATCGCAACGCGTCCATACAATAGCTTACTTGCCTAAAAATGATAAAAACAAAACCAAAAGAAAAGACTGTGCGCACTGCTTAAGGACCTTTGCCCAACACGTTTTGAGCCGATGGCGGTCCAGCGGTTCTCGCTTAAACCGTATTGTCAATCCAGCAGAGCAGCTGCAGCTAGTTCTATATTAGAACGAGTATCCAAAGCTGCTCTAATAGGATCTTACCAAATTTGGCTAGGCAGGAAGAACAATACGAGCAGAGAACGGGGATTGTTGATCGATCGTCAAGGAATTCCTTAACCCTACATCCTGTAGTCACAAGTGCAGGATTCTGCTCGGAGTTTTTATCTCTACCACGCGATAGACCCGGCGACCGCACGGTGAATCCATATAATGCTAAGATTTTGATTGATTCGTCTCTGGACCAACCACAATAATGTTATTACAAATTTCTGTGGTTGATTTTACACGTTTAGAAGCCGTACTTTTAATTTCAAGTTTTCGACTTTACTTTTTACCCGATCAACCTGATCAATCAAAAGTGCTTGTAAACTAGGCCTATTTGAAATTAAGGAATTTTCGAGTTTTAAACTTGTGGAAGATATTTATCAATCTCAGTAGCGGACGCCCGCGACTTCGTCCGACCTTAAGTTAGACCTCTTTAATCCGCCACACTCGCAAAATCCGTTCTTAGCGGACGTCTACTAACTATAAACTACCTGCCTGCCAAACTTTTAGCTTTGTACGTCAAGCGGTTATCCAGATTTCCTGATGAATGACCTTTCGCATTTACCAGTACATTTATCAAGATAAGCGAAAGTTGTATAAGTGTGTATGTTTGTTACTCCTCAACGCCGCAACTACTAAACCAATTTGGCTGAAATTTTTAATAGATATACTTGGATTAACACAAAGGACCTTTTGTTACCGGAAATCCCTTGAATCCCGGATATTTGTGCAAAATCAAACAGATTCGCGAGTGTCCGCTATTGAAAATATTCATGGAATCTATACTAATATTGTAAAGCTGAAGCTATATGGTTTACAATCACAATTATCGTCTGTTGTTGTGTGTGTTAGTTTTGCGTCATAATAATATAATGTTAGAGATGTCCTAGAACTTAATATCAGCCAGCAGACTAACCGTTCTAAAATAGATAAACAGAGTGACCTCCCTTTCAGTAATTTCCCTATAAATCTATTAAGGATGTAATTCTAGAACCATCGATACTTTGTTATTTTTTGTAAATCATTTGCACATCAATAAACTGTTTGACACGTATAATCTTACGCGGCCTTTATACTTCTAGTTTTAACAGCACAGTTTTGTCAGTACAGTTAAATCGTCCGTGTATAGGCAAAACTGAAAACTGAACAATTTTCATCGTACAGTTTTAACTAATGATTTTCATTGAAATTTCGATTAGATAAAACTGCACACTTAAAACTATGCAGTTAAAACTTAAGATCTGTAGCTCGTATTAGGCGTTACTTCATTTTAACAGCCTAATGCAAAGTGCAGGCCTACTTTCTACTTTATGACAGGTGAATTTGGAATTTCGATCCACCATACTGATAAAATGCAGGTCGGCTGAGTGATAGTACGTTCTTAACTTTATGTAGCAGAACCAAGTTTTTTTTTTTAAAAGAATATTTGCCATAATATCTTTTACAATATGACCAATATTCCCATTACCCTCCAACTAGTCGGGAAAGACTGCTAGGAAAGGGTACGACAATAGACCAACGGGGCAGGGATCGAACCACCAACCCTCGGTGCTGAGTCCAAACGCTCTCACCGTTGAACTATTGAAGCTTAGTTAGAAGTGTGATACCACTAGCTTTTTTGTCGGGGTTATATTCTTGTACGGAAGAAAAACAAGTTTTCAGTCCAAATTAAACACCACATTTTTAAACATGTAGGTAGGTAAACCAATAAAAAAGAAGTAAAATAGATATTTGACGGCCTCTGTGGCGCAGTGGTATGCGCGGTGGATTAACAAAACGGAGGTCCTGGGTTCGATCCCGGCTGGGCAGATTGAGATTTTCTTAATTGGTCCAGGTCTGGCTGGTGAAAGGCTTCGGCCGTGGCTAGTTACCACCCTACCGGCAAAGACGTACCCCCAAGCGATTTAGCGTTCCGGTACGATGCCGTGTGGAAACCGGAAGGGGTGTGGATTATCATCCTCCTCCTTACAAGTTAGCCCGCTTCCATCTAAGACTTCATCATCACTTACCATCAGGTGAGATTGTAGTCAAGGGCTAACTTGTAAACAATAAAAAAAAATAAAAAAAAATAGATAAAAACGCAGTATAACGTAAATCTGCAAATAAAACGACACAAAATGGTATGGCCTGCCCACACAAAAAATGGGCGATCAACTTGACCTTCCTTTCAAATCATTTGTCCACGCTGGAATGTATAGAAAAGGTAATCTTGATACTTGTATCACGAGCTGTCTGGGAGCTAATAAGGTCGAGTGATGCACGACTTTAGTACTTAGGCCTTCGGAAGTCTTTTTAGGGTTCCGAACGTACGTAGTACAAAAACGGAACCCCTTATTTTGCTGTTAAAGTTGTATTTGTTTTTACATCTGTAATATAATAGCCGCGATAGCCCAGTGGATATGACCTCTGCCTCCGAATCCTGAAGGTGTGGGTTCGAATCCGGTCCGGGGCATTCACCTTCAAATTTTTTGTTGTGTGCATTTTAAGAAATTAAATATCACGTGTCTCAAAAACATCGCGAGGAATTCTAAATTCTCTGCGTGTGTGAAGTCTGCCAATTGGGCCAGTGTGTTGGTGCGTCTAACCCCTCTCATTCTGTGAGGAGACTCGAGCTTAGCAGTGAGCCGAATATGGGTTGATAATGATGATGATGATGATCATAATAGTAGGGTATGTTGTTGTTTCTGGTCAATTAATTTTTTTTTTTGATCTCTAACACAAAAGAAGCGTGTTAAGTTAGTTAGTGTTTTTAGGTATATTGTACTAGTGTTATATCAATTAAATGTCCTAAATCAAATGTAATGAATGAAGTCGCAGCAATTGCTTACAAACCATATATGCGAGAACTGCTTACTGCAACGCTTCTCATGATTTGTATTAAAAAAAAGTTTTAATTTAGTATACTTAATGGTTACACAAACTAAAACTCTTGTGCACACCGTATCGGAGCAACCGTAATCATTATTACATAACCATATCAGCTGATATAACTTGTATTAATCAAGTGCGTTGCCAAGTAAAGCAGACATTCCCAGTCTAAGGTCATCGCAAATACCTCACGTGTTCACTTTCGTCTGGTATGCTATGCGCGTTACCATATTCATGAGTTGGATGAAAGGTAATCCTTGATGCTATAGTTTGGTATTGAGATTTTGTATTTGGCACGTTAGACGTTTTCAAATCATCTATAGGTATAATAGTACATCTATATCTATACTAATATTATAAAGCTGAAGAGTTTGTTTGTTTGTTTGTTTGTTTGAACGCGCTAATCTCAGGAACTACTGGTCCGATTTAAAAAATTCTTTCAGTGTTAGATAGCCCATTTATCGAGGAAGGCTATAGGCTATATATTATCCCCGTATTCCTACGGGAACGGGAACCACGCGGGTGAAACCGCGTGGCGTCAGCTAGTGTGTTATAAAACGTCGTATGAGGTATGACATACGTGCGCTTTGATAAATAATTACAGCGTGTGTGAAGAATGCCCCTCTTTCCGAGAGGAGACTCGTGCTCAACATTCAGCCGAATATGGGTTTCTAATGATCAGCTGTCAATGATAATGAACGGCCGACGGCTTAACGTTCTCTCCGGTGTAAGGGGATGTGAAACCAACACCTTCCTAAGTCTGGGTTGAGAATATAAATAATTATTAATAATACGGAAAAGCTCAGTATTTAGCCCGTCCCAGGATTTTATCCCAGGACCTCGTGATTCGAAGTTTAACCACTGGTCCAACAAGGTAGTGGAAAGTTATGTCTATCTATCTAAGTTAAATTTATTAAAATAATATTATAAAGATTTCTTATTCAACATTTAAGCCCGTAAAATGTGGTAATACTCCGTAATGGGAAAACGTATAATCCTACTGCAATAATAAAACCATTCTCAACAAAGTAATGCATGTAAATTACTGTTATTTCACTTTTACCAACTAAACATTTTTAAATGCAAGCTCAGCTTAAGATTTTCTCTCAAAGAAAAAGTTTGAAGTGCTCGTCCATTGATATCAAATTTTAAGATTACTCAGTTTCTTTAAAATAAAATTCGATGATATCGACCCCGCACCGGAAATCGCAGTGTTGGTCGACCCCCCACTAGGTAGACCGAGGACATCAAGCGGGATGTAGGGAGCAGCTTGATGCTGGCGGCTCGAGACCGTTTTGTTTGGAAGACCATGCAAGAGGCCTATGTCCAGCAGTCCATCGGCTGATAATGACGATGATGATGATGTATTTAATTTCATTTATTTCTTATTAAAATATTTTATTATCTGACTGTTCAGATTGTTTTTAATGCAAATAAATTTTCTATTTTTTTTGCGAAAATAACGGACTTAAAAATAAATAAATATACAGTTATACCCATACCTAAGCTCTTTTTAAATAATTTAATATTTTTTGAGGTTTCTTGTCTTAAGTTTTGTATCAACGTGCTTCTTAAATAGTACGGTAAGCGTATTTTCGCTTGCAGCAGAAAAACCGGATTGGAACCGTTAGCCCATTCAATTTGCAACAATGACCACGCTTAGGTGCAAACACAAAGAAAACAATGTTGCGTAAGTATAAGGGAATACTCACACTGCTGGCGGTTTTACATCGTTTTTTTTAAAGGAAGATTTTTGTCTCTTCAACTAAATACTTTGTTTAGGCCTACTTATACATGGTATAAGTGGCGAAGAAATTAAAAAGGATCATCAAAATTGGTTTACTTTTGAAGTCTGTATTATAAAAATACTTGTAATAAAAGAAATACATTATCACTTGAAGAAATCAGTAAATAAAAAAAATCTCTTTAATGTCACGTACTTAAAACTTTATCTTTTGATTGGGTAAAATAACACGTATCCCAATTGCATAGTCACTGACTAATTAATGTACTACAAAGAATTACGTACTAACTTTGAATGAAATACGTGATGAAACTAAAAAATATCTTAATATCGAATCCTTATCATAATGTTTACTCATTGTTTGTTAATAGTCGTTTTTGATGTTTTTCTTTCATTTACAAGGATTGAATCGATCAATTGAAATGCAGTATTTTGATTGATCGGTTCGATAATACCGTAGTTATGTGCGGTTAGTTTGAGAATTCACATCTCAAGAGTTTATTTTTCAATTATGTTTGAGTTTTAATTAGATTGAATTAAATCGAAATTCAACGAGTTGCGAAGCTGAAGTGGCAATGGGCGGGGCACATGGTTCGTAGAGCCGATTCACGTTGGGGTCCCAAAGTGCTGGAATGGCGACCCCGCACTAGTAAGCGCAATGTTAGTCGACCCCTACCAGGTGGACTGACGACATCAAGCGAGTCTCAGCGATTCGCTGGATGAAGGTGGCTCAGTATCGTGATGTTTGGAAGTCGCTACAAAAGGCCTATGTCCTGCAGTGGACGTCCATCGGCTGATATGATGATGGTGATGATGATGAAATTCGTTAATTTCAAAAAGTATCCTTGAATGAAATTAATTCCAATTAACATATAATAAGCAATTTTGGTCTTTGTTTTGTAGTTTGACTCTATCACGGTAGTCAGCATACGGCGTTAGGTTAATGTTCTCAGGTGGAAACAATCAGGTGAGATCACAGTCAAGCATGAAGTTGTTGAAACAAAAGATGTCAAGCTGAATACGCCTTAACAATGTCTGTACCACCCATAGAAAGGTTTCTATGTACAGGTGCGCGTGCGCTGGTTATACGCCCACGAAGCTTTCCAATACTAAAATATTAATCTATTGTTCTGCCAATTATTGGTTATTATTAAATTTTATAGTTTAATAATTTTAATGGGATTAAATAGACAGTAATATTGTAATATTGACTGCACTGTGTTTTACATGTTTATATATTTGTCAATGTTTGTTTTTTTTTTAATTCAGCTTATTAAGGCTTTTACTCGTACCTGGAATGTTAAATTAGGAATTGCCTGGTCATAACAGTTTGTCAAATTTAACAAAGATAGCCCTTAATAGCGATTTAACCTGATGTTAAATTACAGTGTTATCTTAAGGTGACCTTTAAGAAGAATTGCCTGGTTTTCATAACTTTTTTAATTCATCAATTTAACAACATGCACTTTTTATTATCTGCGTTGTTCTGATATATAAGATACTAGCGGACCCGGAGCAGACTTGAGATTTGAGATTTAAACTATCCTATCTCTCAAGTTGGATCGAACTGCACATGGTGTGTAAATTTTATTATAATCGGTTAAGTGGTTTAGGAGTCCATTGAGGACAAACATTGTGACACGAGTTATATATATATTAAGATGATATATATTATGTCCTATATCCTGATACTACATGATTCTTAGGGTAAGGTTGCTGCTAATTTTGAAACATTGCAACATTGCGGTATGTATGTTAATTCTACGACATACATACTGTTTTCAGCGCGGTATTTTTATTTTTTATTTTATTCTTTACAAGTTAGCCCTTGATTACAATCTCACCTGATGGTAAATGATGATGCAATCTAAGATGGAAGCGGGCTAACTTGTTAGGAGGAGAATGAAAATCCACACCTCTTTTGGTTTCTACACGACATCGTACCGGAACGCTAAATAGCTTGGCGGTACGTCTTTGTCGGTTGGGTGGTAACTAGCCACGGCCTAAGTCTCCCACCAGCCAATTCAGGTATCCAGAATATTTAATCACTTAGCGGCACCTATTTGCCTGAGGTGACTTTACCACTAATAACAGTCAGATTCCAATTAAAAGTAGACGAAGTATCGAGAGAGTGTTCTTATGGAAATTAGTAAAATCATTGTAGATGTTATAATTTCGTATAAATCCGCCGGTCGAATCTTTTAGCGTGTTATTGCCAATTTGTCTCTTTTCCGGTTCTCACGGGTAATCAAATAAATTATTGAATTGTCGTTAAGTTACGTGATTGACCAAAGGAAATTATAGAATACGCTATCATCATACGTATCACATGTAAATGTACGTGATGTATTTTCTCCTACTTTCGCTGATATAACATTGCATACTAGAGTTTGTCTAATGAATGTAGAGACATCGCCCACCAAATTTAAAAAATCATTTAAACAAATTATAAAAACATGCGTTTTCATAATTTGTTTAAATATTTTTTTTGTTTGTCAATACTACCTATACTATAAGTATTACACTCAGTTATTCAAATATTTCCACTATAATTTTGAGAATCCACTCCATTTTTTTTTAATTTGGCAGGCGATTTTAGTTTCTACTTTTATTTGCTAGACTCTACTTACTTGCTTTTTTTTGACCATTTAATGACATATGTGACTTCAGATTATGAAGTCATTTGGTGTCCTGGCTGATGTGTTGAACTGATATTGTTTTTTTTTTAATTTTTACCTATAATTTCTCAGAAACTTGCCTCGATGAGTAAATCCGTCGTTACCAGTCATCATCTGATTGTGATCGTAAGCAAGCAATCTTAGCCAGATTGCAAAATGATGTTCGTTTTTAGGCAAATTTCAATGGTTTGTGATATAAATAAATATATCTTGTTTTATTAATATTCTAGAACTACATTTCTGAGATCTAATACAAGGTATTAAGACTTAGTAATTTTAAGCGAGTTGCAATTTTCAAACGTTCTTTCTCGCCATTTGCCGGTCCGGTTCGCCCCAAAGCAGTAACGATGGCTTAAAATGTCCCTAGACAGCATGAATTTTAACCAAGTTAAAGTAAATTGTATAAAAATTCTTTAATTTGTAAGCGAAACTTTCAAAATTCATACTGCGCAGAAGTGTTCTATTCAAAATTCGAATCTTTATACTTTTTGAAGTTCATATTTACAAAAACTAACCGATGCAATAAAAATCAGTTTCAACCTTCATAATGTATTAATTTTATATTCATTCATACTGACTTAATCAAACAATGATAATCTTCCAGATAAATAATGTATCACTACCAATCCACAAATTTTTTTATCTACCTTTATTGCTATAAAATTAGTTATTAATAGAGGCGTTATAAATCATACATACTATTTTTAAAAATACCTCTTTTCTATTTCATCATATTTTCTGAGCTAAGGCACTAAACAAATAAAGTAAAAGACTATCAAAAACTACTCGTCGAAAAAAAATCTAATATTCTAATATCGCGTAGACAAAGTCACGAGCGCGATTTAGTTTATACAATATGTTTCTTATTCATACAGTGTAATACGGAAAAAAATCTAATATTCTAATATTGCGTAGACAAAGTCACGAGCGCGATTTAGTTTATACAATATGCTTTCTTATTTATACAGTGTAATACATCTCAGGGCGTCTGAGCCAACAGAATACCGATTTTCCATTTACGTTTTTCATTCCCCGAAGCGACTTAAGAATGGAGAAAAACTTGACTTTCCTTTGTTACAAACTTGACTAAAGTTTTAGCTGCTCCCCCAAAGACAAAAGACATTTTCTTATTTTTTAAAAAGAAAAGTGTCGAAAGGAGTAAGTAAGCGTCTTTTAACTATGTCACTGAGGCTATTTCATCGATTTTGTGCAACATTATAGAAATTCAGGAAGGTTGCAACCAAATTCGCAGGAAATTCATATCTTTGTACGATTTTTAAATCAGTTTGCTTTCATTTACTACTTTAGGAATTAGAAATTTGGTACAACTGCAGTTAATACACATGGACAATTTCATTGTACAATTAAAACTGCACAGTAAAAATTGAAGGTCTGTAGCTCGCATTAAAGTATTTACTTAATCGTATAACGTTTCAATTAAAATAATGCCAAATTCACTTTAACTTTGCCAAATAGCGGAAAATTTCCTTTTAAGATAGTTGTTATTGTCAGGATAATGGGTTTTCTTATTTCTAGTTAAGTTTTTGTCCCAAACGACTCGACTTTTTAGTGTATCCATTAGCAAACGTTTATAAAGAAAACCAATCAAATCAAACTACATAATAATTGTATAATAACAATTTGTTTTAAATGTACTTATAGTAGTTAAGAAAGGAGTGACGAGATAGCCTTCGATCTAGAGGGCGTACACCTTTAACTTTTCAGTTATGTGCATTTTAAGAAATTGAATATCGTTTTTTTCAAACTGTGAAGGAAAACATCGTGAGCAAACCTGCACATCTGAGAATTTTCTCTCTGAAGTCCAACAATCCGCATTTGACGAGCGTGGTGGACTAAGCCCTAAACTATCTTAATCCGAGATCTACTACTACTTTATTAACCTAATGAAAATACCTAGTTTAGACAGACAATAAGACAACAATCATCAGCTTACACATACATCCTGTAGGGCCGCCCCTTTTCTACTGTAGGGAGGCAAGTTTCTGGAGCTCAAACCTAACACGCTGCTCTAATACTGATTGGCGGGTTAAAAACCCAGTATTTCATACGTGTCCCAGGATTCAAACTCATAATTTATTTGCTTTGGGACGGACTGGACCGGCAAATGGTAATAATACAGTTATTAAGTCGAGTACCTTGTACTCGATCTTAGAAAAGTAGTTCTAAAATGTTAATAATATGAGATGATTAAAAAGAAGAGTGCATGAGGTGGCCATAGAGGTTAGATTGAACTAACAAGACTAAACAATAAAACAATAGCCTTCATTTAATGTAATCGAATAAAAGCACTTCATTTGACGATATTCTCTCTAGTGGGACATAGAGGATTTTAAACAACATCTTATTACAAGAAGAACTTGAAATGTTGATGTAACTTGGCCAAGGTTGGCCAAGGCGTGGAATTTATTAGCAAAAACCGCGACGCTGGGGCGAAATGTCAATACTGGAGGTCATTTTGTATCGTTATAATATTTAAATTTGTTGTCGTGATTAAATTTGCATTCGTACGATATTCTCTGAGACACTACATTGTTTCAACGAGAATTTTTACATAAAATATTGGTTTCTTATGTAAATCGTTCTAAGCGTTTGATATCTAGCTGAGTGCATGAGGTCGACAGTTCAAGTTGCGCGTGAATGTTTCAATAAATGTTCTTTGATATTTCGATGAAATAACAAAGAAGGTTATGTCAATTACTTCTTCTTCTTCAACCGAATCATCATTATCTACCATATCATCATCATCAACGTGTGCGATCCTTGAATCAAAGTTTGGCTGTCTTCTTCTTCTTATAAATAGCCTATCTCAGTCCATTTTTTTATCGTCCAACGGTCTAACCATTGTCGTCTTGGCAGTAGAGTGCTCTTTTGCCCAATGTTAATTTTCCAATATTAATTTGGAAGTGAAAAAAATTCACCATTGTAGGATGTACTCGTAGTCTTAGGTGCCCCGCAAGGATGGTTTTTTACTTACCATCAGGTGTGCCATCTGGTTGTTATATCAACTACTTCAAATAACCTAACCAAATACCACACACCCAATGAAACTATATATCCAATACTAATTTATCGGAAACCCATATGCCGCTAATAAGGATCCAACGTAATTCTACGTAACAGTAAAACCAAATAAGACACTCGCAAAAATCGAAGAGCAATCTCGACTCCTATAGAAGACGTAAAATTTATGGCGGTGATAAAATGCGAGATGCTTGCCGTGGTTAAAAGCACCGCACCATGCAAGTATGGAACACCATGGACCTTTATATAAGATACTGTCTAGTGAATTAATGATGGTGGTAGCTTAAAACCATACAAATATCTTACGTCATTTTGTAATACTAATATTCTATACATAAGGGATAATTCAAACTAAATAACTGATTTATACAAATGCACCACTCACGCAGACCACTCTACTGGGGATACTACCATGAAAACTTACGGATCTCTTTTATACTGTAGGTTAGCACTAAGGAACGATTTTCCGAATCGATTTAAGGAAAAAAATACCTAAAAATAAAGGAGATAAAACTTCGTATAAAAGGCTATCACACTATTTACTTAGGAAAGCTTATAATTTATTAACAAAGACAAAGTTAAGGAGAACCGCTAGTAATGAATGGACTTTAAAAGCTTTGTAAAAGTTGTTTTTATATTACTTGAGGATGTTGATCTCGTAGTGATTAGTCATTATATTTTTGCCGTAATACTTGTATGATGTAATAGAGAAATGTCTATTTTAGAAAGGGACATCTTGTTTACATCATTTGAACGCATGAACGAAGCAGATGGCCCACCTTATGGTAAGTGGTAAAACCATCGTCTTTTTAATTAAGGATGCAAGTAACTCGTCCTACAAATACTAAGTGTCATCCATCAACAGAAACGTAAAGACGTCATGTGTTTGTAATTACACCTTCAACAATGCCTATAGCAACACGGCAATGTTGCTTGCGGACATAAATTAGTAAGGCGCTAGTTCTTCCCTCAACGAACTGATGTACGAGTATAAAAAATCTCTGCTACCTTACTATTAAATTTTCTTTTGATAGCATTTTTAATGATAAATACTCTTAAAGTTAACTTAGCGCGTATCAAATATTTCAATATATCTACAGGTTGGTTTCATTCACTTAAAATTTAATATACCTATTTTTTTATGCCACAGCCACATACCAACACTTAATGCTGGATGCCCTTGACTTCCTTGCTTGGAATTTGATATACATACGTGGATTCCTTTTTAAGAAACTTAATTTTCATACATTCGTGTTCACTGGTTGCCTACCTGTTTTCGGTGCACGACTTTATTTTTTCAACAAGTTATTTTTTTAGGTAAGTATCTTTAGCATACCTAAAATGTTATGCTAAAAATATTTTAAATAATATATTTTTATTTTAGCCAATGTTGTGAATATTAAATAAATATGGCATCATATTCAGCACCCTTTGTTGTGAACCTAACCTTTATGAAAACTCGATTTATACGTATTTTATTTTTCGTATATCCTCCGGAGTTTGTTGAATTATATGGGATTTTTTTATTTTTTTTTCCGACAAACCAATGACCTTTAAGATAATATTACCATACTATACCCAACAGCTAAGTTCTCGTCGTTCCTCAGATATGTATCTATTTATTTAAACCTTTTACAATCTAAAATACATATATATTACATATTGTTTAGTTATACTTGGTCCCACAGCTGGGCAAAGGTCTCCCGCTTCCTAATCCTTTGTTTCTTATAAACGGTTGTTCGAATCCAGTCTAGTACTGCAGTCCTTCAACGGCAGTTAAGTATTTCAAGGTGTTGGTAATTTATTTTAGACTGTATTTTATTGCCAGCTATGTTTATAATAATTTGAAAGTAATCAATGCATTACGCTACATTTTACCAGATATGAGTCGTTCCTTAGACTGCACTATCAATAAACATTGAATCAGATTGCAGCTAATCAATTATTCGATTATATACTACAATTTAATAGTTTTTGTTAGAGAAAAACAGCGCTGTTTCTTCTTCAATTATTACATTCGTAATTTTTGAAGTACCCGCATAAAACCCAAGACGCTTATCTCAAATTTGACACCACACATACAATTCCCGTTCGTAATAATCGTAAAACGGACTTAAAGGAAGTAGGAATTACGCGAATGACCCATAAAGACAGTCAGGCGCTAATCGTGGCCCTGACACGGACGTTAGCTTCGCTTGACGCTAAGTTTCGGACCCCTAAGAAAATTATCCACGACGTTTCTACTAAATGGTTATTACTTGCAATTATTGCAGTCTTCTGCAAAGAATTAGCAAGGGCTACTTGAATTTAAACAATTAAAATATGTATAATATTGTAAAAAAATACTATTGGTACCTAATACCTATATTATTATACATATACACCTACCTACCTACACTTCACGACGTGGTTCATCCGAGGAGGTACTATAGCGCCATTACTTTTCTTTTCATCGGGCAGCTTATGCTTTGTTCTGATTTAACTTCGGTCGGTTGAACAGCAATGCAAGATGTATTCTTTGCATGTTGTGCAATATATGTATGAGTATATCACATTGTTATATTTGCCTTTGCCTTCTTTCTTTGTCTTTTTTATTTAATTAAAAATTTTGATTTAATTTATGTATTTTCATTATATTTGTCAGTTATTTGTTATTTTAATAAACAGCTGAAAGCTGATTGATGCAATTTAATATAGGATACACTTATTACGGTCCGCTTTAAATTCTTGAACGAATTTGAAATTCAAATTCTTCTCTTCATTAGTTTTACGCGGGCGGTTCCATAAAATTAGAATAATGCTTTCAAGAAAAATTTCAGGGATATTTACTATTATAGAGTTTTAAATTATCTCCTTAATATAAAGAAAATCAATGTGATATTAAAATTAAAATATAATCATAAAATCAATTTAAATAACAGATAGTTTTTCATCACTCTTTCACATTTTCTGTTCTACTGATTTATATAAGAACAAAATATAATATGAATCCATATCATTGTTTTAAGTAGTAACCAAACCAGTGACTTCTGATGTTAATTTGAAAACCATCCTACAAAGTATTGCCCTGTGTCCATCAATCAGTCTGATGCATAGGTGTTAAGCCCCATCTATACTAATATTATAAAGCTGAAGAGTTTGTTTGTTTGTTTGTTTGATTGAACGCGCTAATCTCAGGAACTACTGGTCCGATTTGTAAAATTCTTTCTGTGTGAGATAGCCTATTTATCGATGAAGGCTATAGGCTATATAATATCCCCTATTCCTACGGGAACGGGAACCACGCCAGTGAAACCGCGCGGTGTCAGCTAGTGTACTAATTAGACAGGCAACTATAAAGTTGCAGACCGGAACTGCTCTTGAATATGTCCCTTCCATGTGGTAGGTGAGAGACGTGATAGTCCAGCGGATACTACCTCTGCTTTCGATTCGGAGGGCGTAGGTTCGGATACGGTCCATGTACCTCCAATTTTTTTGTCATGTGCATTTTAAGTAATTAAATATCACGTGTCTGAAACGGTGAAGGAAAAACATTGTGAGGAAACCTGAGAATTTTCTGTACTCTACGTGTGTGAAGTCTACCAATCGGTATTAGGCCAGCGTTTTGGACCAACCCCTCTCATTGTGAGATGAGACTCGAGCTCAGCAGTGATCCGTATATAGGTTGTTATTGAAGATGTGGTAGGTAAAGCTAGTCAGGCACTTTAAACTATCTTCTAAATCGATGGTAGAGTCTGTACAACTAGGCAGACATGATTTCTAAAAGAGTTTGTAACATTAGAACATTAGCCTATTTATAAATGGAATTTTGACTTTATCACAAAACACAAAACAAGTCAAGTGCAGTGAAGAATGGGCAATATTTATTTTATTTGTATAGTCGTTATATCAAAGTGCTCTTTTTTTTTAGTATATTCGAATGATACTTGCAAAATAACAATCGCTTTTACATATCACAGTGATAGACACGTCGAATAGATGTATCACTTCTTTTATACTACACGTGACGATTACGATACGATTAAACATTATTAGCTAGGTGTATTCAAGTTGTGTTCAGTTAGTGTTCATTTACACGAGCGGCAGCCAACGGCACTCGACTGCAGTCGGCGACGTCTCAGCGGCAAGCGACGTCTCGGCGGTAGCCAATGGGAGTCGCCTGCCGCCGTGACGTCGCCGACTGTAGTCGAGTTCCGTTGGCTGCCACCGAGACGTCGCTGACTTCACGACGTCTCGGCGGCAGGCGACTGTAGTCGCCGACTTTAGCCGAGTTCAATTGGCTGCCGCTGATACCTCGCTGACTGCAGTCGGCGACGTCTCGGCGGCAGGGGACTGTAGTCGAGTTCCATTGGCTGCCGCCGAGACGTCGCTGACTACAGTCGGCGACGTCGTCGCCTGCCGCCGAGACGTCGCCGATTGCAGTCGACTGCAGACGTCGGTAGAGTTGCCGCTCGTGTAAATGAACCCTTAATCAGCACAGAAAACATAATAGTACTAGGTTGTAGTCAGTCATATTGATTGCGGAATAAAAATATCAAAATGTATTTTCTAAAAAAAATGTTTGCTATATATTAATGATTAAATTATGATTATGATCTTCAAGGGAATGCAATACACAATATTAGTTTTCAAATAAGTAAATTTATTGTTATCTTAGTTTAATCTTTCAGTGAATAACAAAGAAAACTTTTTCGTTGATTAACCTAAATAAACAGATTTAGGATAACAAGAATGCCAAGCGTTAAAGTAAATAACAATAATAAATAAATTTATTAATTTATTATAAAACACGGCTAAAACTCACGTAACGCAACGTTGGTGTATGCCTGACAACTTTCGAAACCCATACGGGGCCCTTAGTCATGAGCTGGTTCTTGCAACACGGCATGACACAAACTATGAATAACACTCACGGTAGTAAAAATTTTAAAATAAATAAACTTGTGCCAATTTTCGTCCAAATTCTTACACACCAATCTCGTAAGTCCTGCACATTTAATTGGCTCAAATAAGTAAAATAAACAAATTTTTCATGTAATTCTTTATAGTTTAGTTTTGGTGACGTGTAGTATAAATACCCTTGTTAATATGAATACAAAAGCACTACCTACAATAGCACTCGACCACAAAAAAGTGGTATTTTTGTATCGCAGAAAACAATTTTGTCCTCTGATGCACTATTCACGCCGGCCGATAAATGTGATTGACATTGTAAAATAGACAGAGAGCCAGCGACAGCCAGACCTTCGTTATTTTATAAAAGCTGAAAGTTTGTCAGTTCATACATCTACTATAGATGAGTACTGTAACCAACTATGGAGTTTGTACCGTGATAGCTTTAGGAGATAGCTGGTTTCAAGGATCCAGACGCTCAACCACATAAGTATAAAGTATTTTTTATTTTATACTTTAACCGACATTATGTGAGAAATAATATCCCAATTGGCTAAACACTTGGCTTCAAGGCAGACCTTCGCTAGAGACCCTTGCAGTTTCAAATTAAATAGTGTTTTTTAAAGAGTGGCCGCGAAGCTATGGCTTGGCAAGTTCGTTGATGACACTCGTATGATATGCGGGCGACGGGGCGGGAAGGACTGCGCGGATATGAAGTCAGGCGCGCGGGGGCATCGCTACCCCCTCCCGGCCCGCGCGGACCATTGGGAGTGTTACGAACGAACTTGCCAAGCTATAAATGACGCCACTGGGAATTTCAAATTTTATAAAATGACGAAGGTCTGGGGTACACGGGCTCTTAGACTAAAAGCTTTGACCGCGTTAATGTGTTTTAAAATAACGTTAACTCTCTAATTCTATTGTTGGTGTATAAGATTTTCAACTTTTTTTGTGAATGATCTCTTTTTGTTTGGTGTAACTAGAATTTATTGCTGAAGGATTGCGTGCAATCATCGATTTTGAAGTTAAAGACGGATTGTCTATTCTAATAATTCTAATATTATGTATGCGAAAGTAATTATGTCTATCTTTTTTCGCTGGCATAAGCGTGTAATATTTTTTTGTGATGCGTAAGTGATACACTATAAATCTAGCCTAAGCATGTCAACCATCCTATGATATTTTATACTCTACTAGCTGACGTCGCGCGGTTTCACCCGCGTGGTTCCCGTTCCCGTAGGAATACGGGTATAATATATAGCCTACAGCTTTCCTCGATGAATTGGCTAGAAAACACTGAAAGAATTTTTCAAATCGGAGCAGTAGTTCCTGAGATTAGCGCGTTCAATCAATCAAGCAAACAAACAAACTCTTCTCTATAATATTAGTATAGATATTAGTATAAATGATATGTTACGTCTACAAAATCACCGCAAACAGTTATCCAAATTTAATTTCTTCACACAGTGCACACACACAATTTGTTTACATTAAATTATCATTATCGACCCATATTCGGCTCACTCCTTAGCTCGAGTCTCTTCAGAAATAGAGGAATTAGGCGTAATAGTCCACCACGCTGTGGATTGGCAGACTTCACACACGCAGAGAATTAAGAAAATTCTCTAGTTTGCAGGTTTCCTCACGATGTTTTTCCTTCACCGTTTGAGACACGTGATTTTAATTTCTCAAAATGGAAGTAACTGAAAAGTGGGAGGTCTGGATTCGAACCTACGACCTCCAAATCGAAGGCCGAAGTCATCTACTGGGCTATCACGGCTCTCAATGCTCTCAATTACGATAGTTATTACAGTAATCATATGATAAAATATTAATAATACAGTAACTGCACTATGAAAGTGCATTTGAAATTGATGTTGGCAGTCCTATCTCGCAGCTCCTCATATAAAGCTCGGTTCGTAGTTAAAACAATCGACGGCGGAGTCGGCAAACAACATAAGCTGAAATTACACGGAGCCAGTGGAACGAAACAACTCGACAGAGTATTTGATGACGTCAGAGCGCTGGCTCGGCGCTTCCCTCGAGCTCATTTCGTACTTCAGTTTTGAATGAATCCAGCATTGACTATTTTTGCTTAAAGTTTAAGGGGGGTTGCTAGTTTAGGTTGTTATGGAAGCCATGTTTGCTGGGTTTTAACTTATATCTCCTGTTTGTTTTGGCTGATCAGATATTGTTAATCTAGTAGATTCGATTCAAGGACCCTCTATCACATTTGAAGTGACGCATCAAATTAAGGAGGAACGGTGCGTTGAGATGGCACTCCTTTGAATGGTTATTTTTTTATCGTATACACCTAATAATCTTATTTTTGCGGATGATGAATGAGAAAACTTGACGTTCTCAGAGTTCAGGTGTGTTTAGTCTACTTAAACTGCGTCGTTTATAATAGTAGAGTAGCCCGGGATGCTAAATTTGCAGTTACTAAAGCGTCATGGGAATGGTTATATACTTTTTTCGCTTTCAGCGGTGGGGAAAAAAACTAGAGACTTTAATTTTTATTACTTTGGCTTAATGAAATCATCAGAAAACAAGAGCAATTTATTCAGGAGATTATTTCATTCAAAATAAGTAAAAAAAATAACCGCGCTCGTGGCTCAATAACAGAAATATAAGGGTTTTATTTTGTAACTTTGGAACCTCATTCCATTACATTCCATTACGTTACGCTCAAATCAGATTTTCAATTCATATTTTCGAAATGTACACCTTTTAGCTATTAACTCACCTACCTTATTTATTATTACTTAATATGTTGTGCTGGTTGAGTATTTCTGAAGTTAGTTTTTTGGTTGCCTTAAGCGTACCACCAATATTAAGGGCTCATACTTGGTGGAGGTACTGAACAACGTGCAAGTTATACCTACTCCCTTATATTCATCTGTCGCGCTCAAGTAACTGCAAAAATCACCCTCTTCGGCTCCCCTACTATAAGTCTGTTGGCTTGTGGCAATGTGGTGGGTCTAGGCTCTACAGCCACACTTTATGTGAACCATTGACATAGACTAATAATGATAATGTGCCTACTTACTTAAAATAAACCGAATTTGATTAAATTGGTAACTCGATTAATCATATTCTCTTAGTATTTAAGCTCTATTTTAGAGATGGCTTCTTATAACTTAGGTTAATACTTGTGCAAGTTTCGTGTAACTATGAAGTTTACAAACATTAAGACGGGTATACAAAGTTTGCCGCGCAAGATTAGTTGTACGCAGCTTCAGTTCCAATGCGTATTAAATTTCCTCTTGCTAAATTGGATATTATGTCAACATTAGTTAAGAGTTTCATAGGGTAAATTTATACTTGTAACGCCCCCGACTAGCTGAGGCTCGTGATTTTGTTCGCTTATTTTACATTAACTGCCTCGTTATCTCACAGATTAATTTCTTTTATTCATGAGGTTTTTAGTTCAACCCTTATTCGGCTCGAAGCGAGCACGAGTCTCCCTCCAGAATGAGAGGGTTAAGGCCAATAATCCACCACGCTGGTCCAATGGGGATTGGCAGACTTCACACACGTAGATAATTTAAAAAAATCTCAGAGGTCATGTCCACTGGGCTATGCTATATTGGGCATATAATATTGGATATTTCTTCCTTCTAAGAAATTCTTAGTAGTTGCTTTTAGAGGAGAAAGAATGCATGGTCAAAATGACGAAAACAAAGAAAACGTAGCTAAGTAGGTAAGCAAATTTTAGACTTCTTAGATGCGTTGAACCCTCACAGTTTTCTTTATGATAACGAGTGTAATCGTCACCATTTACATAATTTAGGAAAGAAAATATGTACTCTCGAAAATAAATAATATTTGGGTAAAAACCAGCCAAGTGCGAGTCGCGCGCGAAGTATAAAAATGGCAAAAAAATCATGCTTGTTGTTTAGGAGTCCCCTTAAATATTTATTTTATTCGGTTTTTAGTGTTTTTTGTTATAACAACAACAGAAATATATCATATTCTGTGAAAATTTAAACTGTCTATGATATACAGTATGAATTATGAAGTTCATGAGATACAGTATGGTGATAGACGGATGCACGGACGGACGGACAAAAGACTCTTAGTAATAGGGCCGTTTTACCCTTTGGGTACGTAACCCTAAAAAGGTAGAAATATGAAAGATGAAATGTTTGGTATTACTTGAATATGAAATAAATAAATAAAAAGATTTAAAAAAAAATCGGTTGTCTGTAAACTCGGTTTACTGATGATAGTTGAACGTGACAACGTCATATGAAAATACTGATGGAATGGTTGCAATTTTCAAAAGAAAATGTTAGTTTCTCTAAAAAACTGTTTAATAATCTTCATTGACTATATATAACTTTATTTCTTGTATAAAAAGTTGGCAACCATAGAGCGAGGGAACGACGCATGACGTCATATTTTTTCAAGTTTGTAGCTCCATCGAGTTATAGGACGTTGTCACGTCAAAAATGACGGTAGTTCGTTTAAATAAATTTGACGTTCGTACGAATCGTGCCCTAATGCTGGCAAACGCTCAAATGACGCGAAACTAGGATGACGGGAGCACGATCTATCCGGAATAAACGTTTACGCTCTGTAAATCTTTATTCGGGCATTAGCTTGCAGCTCAGACAAATTATTGTATAGGACCTGCCTCGCTAAAAGTTACTTTTCTGTCAAAGTATATGATCAACGATCTAATGCGATTATAAAAACTGTCTCTATATCTCTATATGTTGTAATCGTGTTCGTCGGTTAAAGAGCTCCGTAAAAATACCTTTTTGTGTAATTGAATTGTGTAAAAAACGGGCAAAGACTTCTAGTTTAGTAGAAGATATATACCAAATCTAAGCTCGTTTTCTTTAGAAAATGACAGACAATTTGTTTGTGACTATGAGTGCGATACAGGTCCTTCTATAATTGGTCTGAGGCTTGCAGCGAATTGTGGCCTGAGACACGTACTGCGAGCTGGTAGGCTGCAATTCAACTAGATAATATGGGTGTCCTGTCTGTTCCTCTTGTAATTACTCGTAGGTTTATGTCGTAGAGTAATACATCCTTGGATAAAGGACCGGATAAACGGAATTATTATTATTATCGGACGCTCGTGACTTCGTTTGTCCTTAGACCTCTCTAATTCGGCCCTGTCGCAAAATCCGTTCATAGCGAACGTCTACTAACTGTATACTGCCAAATTGAATCTTTGTGAGCGGTTTTCGATGTTTTCGCTTTTATATGTATACTAGCTGACGCCGCGTTGTTCCCGTTCCCGTGGGAATACGGGGATAATATATACCTTATAGCCTTCCTCGATAAATGAGCTATCTAACACTGAAAGAATTTTTCAAATCTGACAGGAGTTCCTGAGATTAGCGCGTTCAATCAAACAAACAAACAAACTCTTCAGCTTTATAATATTAGTATAGATTTTGATTATAAAACATTGTATGTTTTGGACCATAATTTAATTGTACCAAAAATACGAATTCGGCTACGGATAAGATTATGTACTATGAGTACATATTAAGTAATTCATTACATATGATCCTATATACTTGGATGATGGCCAAAGAAGAAAGAAAATAGCATACGATGCACGTTTGTTTGTTTGTTTTGAGACATAATTATTCAAATTGGACCATTGACGAAGGAGATTTGAAAATTACTGTTTTCAAAGGACTGCTTGGATAAAATTTATTTCTTGTATTGTGATTCAACATTGTCATCGTGTGCCATGCCCGAGCCTTAGTTTTGCGGTCAGGTACCTACGTGAAAAGCTTTTTATCTTTAACCCCTGCTTTTAGCTACGGATTAGCCTAGCCTCGCCAAACCAATATGACGAGAAGCTAGAACGTAATAATTGGTAAGGGTTAAAAATAATTGCTTTAATTTACATTTATTTAACTTTTCGGTCTTCCTTTTTTTACCCGACTGCAAGAAGGGTTATGTATTTCGCGCGTATCTTGTATGTATGTATGTATGTATGTAATATTCTTTATTACCTCATATCTTCCAAACCGCTGGACGGATTTACGTAAACCTAAGATATCATTAGATTTGTCTTAATAACCCAAGTGTTCTTAGATAGGTGAAATTAAAAAAAAAAAACAACAAGACGACTGTGAGACGCTATAGACTCGAGGTAAAAAAATTTTTGTAAAAAGGCTTTTTGTGAGTAATTCAAAATAGTATATCATAGCCATCTTAAAAAAAAAACTATAATTTAAAAACGTTATTTATTAATTGTCTATACAAAATATACGCGAGGCGGATGACTATAAGGTGCGAGGTTTATGAAGTGAAGTTATTAGTTAAAACAGTCGGGACCTGTAAAAAAATGTAGACGAAAATCATTCTATTCAATATAATAGGTCCCGACTGTTTTCTAATTGCTTTCTACACTTCTGGACTGAGCTTGTTTTTTTTCTTTTCAGTTTTTGTATAATTTATGCAGTCGGGTTTTTTTATTTGTTTAATTAATTTATATTTACATCGTATATGAACTATATACGTCCTTGTTGCAGGCAGTCGTATACTGGTAAACAGCGTGCATTTACCTAAATGACTATAGCTTACCTGAAACAGGCACTGCATTTGCCTGGAAACATTACCTTAATCGAAACGCTTAGTCACTTTGACTAAATTTAACTCGAATTACACATTAAGAGGCGCAATTAAAGTTAGCGGCGTCTAACTGGGCACTCTACAAGGATGTGAATGACATGCACTGTTTGTTTTGAATGTCTGTTTCTTTGAAATATTGTCTTTTTGGAGCTTTTAAGAGAAATTTTGATCTATTGCGTTCATCTGATCTATAAAAACATGATATATACTCTATGAATAAAATTATCTATTATTTTTTGTCAGTGTTTTAGAATTTATTACGTATTATGTATACTGAGTTAGGTGATTCTATTAATTTATATACTGTAATCAAAATTAGGATGTACAAAATAATCATTATCATTTAATTAAATGAGATGGTCCAGAATTGTATGGAGCCCAGGATCAGTCATTGAACCCTGGTGGAAATAAAAGAAAATATTTTTTTCAACTATTTTTGATTATACAAATCTACGAATTTACTTTAATTCTTTAAAAATAATATTAATTATCTCCCAAGAAATGCAACACTAACGTGGGTAATATTGGCGGATTGATGACGTTTTCAATGCAATAGTCCATTTGACGTTTGCTGTCAATTCACATGTAATAGTTGCTTTGTGGGCGCCATCTTGATATAATTCAAAAACTTGGGTTTTAATTTTATTTATTTCTTTTCAATTAGTTAGATTTATTCACTTATTTAGATTTTAAAAAAATTTTTGTATTTTCAAAATTGTATGATACGGGGTACAAGAGTGGACCTGCAATGGACCTTGACTTAACTTTTTACTAACAAATTTTTGAGATAATGTTAAACAGTTAAAATCTTTCCCAAATGTAATTTTTGTAAGTGTGAGTTTCTAAAAATATAATTATAATAATGAAATGATATAGTAAATGTTACGAATCGATTGGAGGCGACTTAAAGAAAATAAGTTTTATATAAAATTTCAGCTAATGCTGAAAAAACCTCAAGTTACAGCCCATCTATCTAGTACCAAAAGTCTAGATAGATAGATGACATGCAATTTGTTACGAAATGGGTGATATCCCTTTATTTTATTTGAGATAGTGTCAGCGGGTTTTATGTCAGAGGAGTCTTTATTTTATCGGTTCAATTCGGTGATGTCTGACAATGAGATAACAGTTATGAGAATCTTTGCAAAGTTTTCCTTAACACGGTTCGACTCACACTAAAAGTCAACTGACTATTTCTTTTTAAGCAGCATTCATGATTCACTTCACCATAATACGTCAGCAGATATTGTTTTTTTCTGCAAAATAGGGTTCACTAAAATCTCGTTTTTCATTCGGGAGGAAATTACTGAATTAATAATATATATATTATAGGACTCAAAGGAAAAATTACAAATATAAGAAAACTAATGTCGAACAAAGGTTATGATTCACAACACTTGTCAGGACAACTTAACTTACTTTAACAAATCAAACTGTAACTGTGACATGAATTACTAACAATAGTCTACATATATGTCAACATACGTAAAATTAAGTGAATTGGGGATGGAAAACGTAATTTTTTTAACATTATATTGATATATCTCATAGATAAATAAATCACTAAACACACGATGTTGAGAAACAAGGGCTTGTTTATGAAATGCAGAGTAAGCCCTTCATAGCATTTTAAGCAGCTTTATAAGTTGAAATTTGTAACAACGAGCAAAATTAGTCTTTATTACCTAGTAAGCTTAAATATTTTATATATTATAAAAAAAAAAAAAAAAAATTTTAAAGAGCTGTGATATTTTTCTAAAGAGCTGTGATAGCCCAGTGGATATGACCTCTGCCTCCGATTCCGGAGGGTGTGGGTTCGAATCCGGTCCAGGGCATGCACCTCCAACTTTTCAGTTGTGTGCATTTTAAGAAATTAAATATCACGTGTCTCAATCGGTGAAGGAAAACATCGTGAGGAAACCTGCATACCAGAGAATTATCTTAACTCTCTGCGTGTGTGAAGTCTGCCAATCCGCATTGGGCCAGCGTGGTGGACTACTGGCCTAACCCCTCTCATTCTGAGAGGAGACTCGAGCTCAGCAGTGAGCCGAATATGGGTTGATGACGTAAGCTTAAATATTTTAGATACCAAACAAATGAGAAAGTTGTCTTTTAAATCTATACAAATGCAGATACTTGTAGGAGTATAGTAAGCGTAAAATCTATTCAACGCTGTAGAAGGATAAAGTTTCTAATCTTGGTTCTTACACGCGATAGTATGAAGTCGAATCAGTAACAGGATCACGTAGCTGTGTTCTAGATAAGCGGGCTTGTGTTACCTTGCAGTGCATTATCTACACTAATGAAGAATTAATCTTATAATGGGTGGAAAAGGTTTATTTTCATCTTTTATCTAGATTTTGTGGATTTTGTTGTTGTTGTTGTCTGGGAGACGAATTTATTCGCATGGAATTAATTTTTTTTCGATATTTTTTCTTATAATTTCAATTAAGCAAAGCTTGGAGCTTGGAGCAAAGCTCTGGAATGGCGACCCCGCACTAGTAAGCGCAGTGTTGGTCGACCCCCCACCAGGTAGACTGACGACATCAAGCGAGTCGCAGGGATTCGCTGGATGCAAGGGGCTCAGTTTCGTGATGTTTGAAAGTCCCTGCAAAAGGCCTATGTCCTGCAGTGGACGTCCTGATGTCGTGCTGATATGATGATGATGATGATGAAAGCTTGGAGTCTGCTTCAAAATTGGCATGGCTGTTATTGTAACGTAAACGTTTGATTAACGTTTGACGTGAATCTATACTAATATTATTAAGCTGAAGAGTTTGTTTGTTTGTTTGTTTGATTGAACGCGCTAATCTCAGGAACTACTGGTCCGATTTGATAAATTCTTTCATTGTTAGATAGCCCATTTATCGACGAAGGCTATATATTATCCCCATATTCCTACGGGAACAGGAACCACGCGGATGAAACCGCGCTTCGTCAGCTAGTCATAACATAAATACTTATATTTTACGTCAAACGGATAAGCCGTTTTAGTAGGGGAGCCCGAGATGCTAAATTTGCAGTCACTAAAGCGTTATTGGAATCGATTAGAATTGGTAGATGAGATGATTGAAATAATAAAACGTTATGTACTCGTTTCGCTTTCAGCGGTGGGGAAAAAAAACTACAGATTTAAAAACAATTTTTATTACTTCGGCTTACCGAAATCATCAGAAAACATAAGCGATTATTCAGGAGATTACTTCACTCAAAATAAGTAAAAAATTAACCGCGCTCGTGGCTCGATAATAGATATATAAGGATTTTATTTTGTAACTTTAGAACTCTCCCATTCCTCGTAACGCTCAAATCGAATTTTCGAAATGCACACCTTTTAGCTATCAACTCAGCTACCTTATCTTAATAGCTGGTTGAGTATTTCTGAAATTAGCTTTTTTTCTGGTTGCCCTAAACGTACCCAACAATATTAAGGGCTCATACTTGATGGAGGTAATCAACAACGTGCAAGATTTATTCCCCTCTTCGGCTCCCCTATTATTTTGAAGCAAATTATTATTTAAAAAATTGTATTCTTTCTTTAATTCCAACTAAAAAATATTAAAGTTTAATTTTACAGTAATATTAACTGTATTTTCTAGATAGTGAAGTTTTTAATGACATTAATTTTAATATATTTGGGGTTTGGTTTGTGGAATATTTTTTTTTAAGTTGATGCGTACCATTTATTATGCATATAGGTTTTTGAAAATTATTTATTTTTAAATTCTGGTAGCATTTACTTTATTTCTAAGTTTTCTTTTATTATTGAAATTTATAATGTTTCCAGTAGTTGTGTGTGGGCGGTTAGTTCGTAGTTCAATCTTCCTTTTTGCGCATTTCCTTTACAACTTTCTGCTACTGTTATAAATAAATAATTAGATGGACTTTTGTTCTTACTACCAGGATAGCATGAAACGCGATTAGCAGTGAGCTCACGTAACAGTGTTCTAGATCGCAGACAAGACGGAGTTGGGACTAATAGTGTTTTATCCGCGACACTAATGAAGAATTAATCCTCACTTGAGTGAAGCCACGGGTTAATTTTTGACTTTGTTTTATTTTAGCTCAAACTGAAAAGATACAATTTTAGAATTTAAACTATCGTGTTATTCATATTCATTGATTATGAAACACGGCTAAAACTCACGTGATATTAGATCAGAGTATGCCCGACTAGTTTCGAACCCATACGGGGTCCTTAGTCATGAGCTGGTTCTTGCATCGCGGCATTATCCAAAGAAAAGAATATTTGACCAATATTTCCATTTCCCTCCAAGTAGTCGGAAAAGACTGTATTAGGAGTGGCTACGATAATAGGCCAACGGGGCGGGGATTGAACCACCACCCCTCGGTGATGAGTCCGACCGCTCTTATCGTTGACCTATTGAGGCTATAAATAACAATAGAAATACAAAGTAAATAAAAGAATTAAAACGAATTAAATTTATTATAATAAACTTTTCTTTCTTCCAAGAAACTCTCAGTGAAAATTCTTAGGCCGGAGTTAATGGCTTTTTACCGTCACACGTGGTATTTAATTTCTGGCACATAACTGAAAAGTTATGAGATGAAGAGGCGCATGCCCCGGACTGGATTCGAACCTGTGCCCTCCGAAACGAGGCAGAGGTCATATCCACTGGGCTATCACGGCATTAAGCCTTAAATAATCATATCTATTTATGTTCCTATAAGCCTTACCAATATTTCTTTATGTTATGAGAGTCTTTATATAAGAAAGAATACAATACAAAAAGATCTCTGTGCCATATTTGGCTCTATTTGACAAAAATAGAGCCAAATATGGCACAAATAAAAAGCGCAACCAATAGGTACATGAACGTTATTATTATGTCGAGTATGGAATTGAATGGAAAAATACGTATATTCAAAGCCTAAGAAAAGAAAGCTTAGGCTCTGAAAAGATTTTGATTAGCTTTTTGTGTATACGTCCGGAGAAGTATCTACTAGACTTTTTATGCCACTAAGTAGATTTGCTGGCTTACGTTATCAACCCATATTCGGCTCACTGCTGAGCTCGAGTCTTCTCTCAGAATGAAAGGGGTTAGGCCAATAGTCCACCACGCTGGCCCAATGCGGATTGGCAGACTTCACACACGCAGAGAATTAAGAAAATTCTGGTATGCAGGTTTCCTCACGATGTTTTGATTTCCTCACGGCTTAGTTATATGAAATGATTTTTTTATATTTTATATTCTTTTACAAGGTAGCCCTTGAATAATGTGTGATGATGCAATTAAAGATGGAAGCGGGCTAACTTTTTAGGAGTACAATGAAAATCCACAACCCTTACGATTTCCACACGACATCGTACCGGATCGCTAAATCGCTTGGTGGTACGTCTTTGTCGGTAGGGTGATAACTAGCCACGGCCGAAGCCTCCCAGTTTTTATTTAAGATTGTTAGGTAGCTGTCGGTGATATGAAACACACTTTTCGTTATTTAACTGCATATTTTCTGGGAAATGTTTTTGTTCATAATTTAAGGCGAGTCGTATTACCTGCTGACCAATTTCCTATTTTGATCAACCCATCAAAATAAAAAACAAATCAATTGACAAAATGTTATCCACATACTATGATACAAATTACAAATGTCATCCGGTGCTTACGTATATATATCATATAAGTAGTACGAGTATGCAGATGAACACTTTGTTGTCCACTGCATTAGGTTGATAATGAAGAGCAAAATTAGCGAAGGCCAGCCAGGTATTTAAAGAAATAATTTTTTATGATTTTGAAATTTAGTTCAAAATTTAGTTGCTCAAAATCGGAAAAACGAGGCTAGTTCAATTCAATTTAGTCTCACTTTAGTTATTTTGCATTAACATTCCTTTTTCCTCAAAGGAAAAGTTGTGATCGTTTTAACAGTAAGACCTCCATAAATCTTTACAATACTTTAATTCCCGATAGAACAATTTTATCTGAAAATTCATTTCGCTAAATTGCTTTTGAAGCCTTCTTTTACGAAAAATATTAGCCCAATACGTTTAAACATTTCTCATCCTTTTTTAAACCGTTTCCCCGGCAGTAAGTTACGGATATCTTTTATTGGAATCGAAAAATGCTCTACAAAAAAATTTCATGGATTCCAGCTCGCTTTTGTTTCCCGTTTGAATTTATAATAAAAATAAGGGGAGATATGGCGCGATCTACATCTGAAATAACAAAATATTTATGATGAACATTATTTGCCAAGCATTTTTTATTGAGATTACAATGCTTTTGATGAAAGATGAAATACAGAGGCTTTTTTAAACTTTTCATTCTAGTATATTATATGTATTTAGTAGCGTGAGTTTAAAAAAAACACAGAAAACACATTTTAATTTGTGCTAGTTCTACAAGTCACCGTGTCTAAAATTGGATGTATGCTATTTATTCAGTACGCATGCTACTTAAATACGTTTAAGTACGCATGCTACTTAAATACGTATAAGTATGCATACTACTTAAATACGTTTAAGTACGCATGCTTCTTTAATACGTTTAAGTACGCAAGCTACTTAAATACTTTTAGATACGTATAGAGGAGAACGATAGTGGACGACTAAACCTCTTTCCATTTATCTTAAGACTAGCTGACGCCGCGCGGTTTCAACCGCGTGGTTCCCGTTCCCGTAAGAATACGGGGATAATATATGGCCTATAGCCTTCCTCGATAAATGGGCTATCTAACACTGAAAGAATTTTTCCAATCAGACCAGTAGTTCCTGAGATTAGCGCGTTCAATCAATCAAACAAACAAACAAACTCTTCAGCTTTATAATATTAGTATAGATTAGTTTTACGTGTACCGCAATGTTCTAACGCAGGTTTGCGGGGATTTAATGGTGGCAATTGTCTCTCTACGATTACATTCATATTAATTTAAAATGTATTAACGGTTTGGCACGTGACGATGGCAAGAGACTAGACGGCATGTCATTGATGCCACAGAAGATGGGCCTTTGGTGTCGGACGCGACTTGAGTAGACACCCTTGCGTCTTCACACCTTCCTGGCGCGATGGTCTGTGCGGGCGCTGCTGCTGCATCAGCAGAGACCCTCAAGCGGCGCAAATAACGCAATCTCATCGGAGATCACATATTTGAGCCGTTTGCTGTCGAAACACTAGGACCGTGAGGTCCGAGTAGGTACTCGCTTTCTTTTTAAAGAAATCGCAAGGCGATTAGTCGACGCCTCCCGTGACCAGGAAGGCTGGCCTATATTTAGATCAGAGAATCATTATTGCCATACAACGTGGCAATATTGCCAGCCTTCTGGGCACTTTACCAATGAACATCGATTCGGACGAATTCTACGACGCCTAAGTCTTTCGATATAATTTAAATTTAGTATATTTCCTTTTTTATTTTTATAATATTTAGTTAGTATAATAGCTGTAGGTAGTTAATAAAAACGTATTTATTATTTATTTTTAATTTTTTCAGGTAAGTTCCAGTTTCGAGTTGGTTGTATGAGAAAGTTAAGGCACCAGAATCAAGCGTATGTAGTTTATTATTATTACGTATATTAGATACCTACTAATGTTCCCAAGACTATCTAATGGCCCAGAACCAGGTTATTTAGCTCAGCTGCAGCTTAGCAAGTTATTAGGTATGACTAAATCATATTTTGACCTTGAGTACCTTTTACGATTCAGAATATCTTATAACATCTTATCTTATTTTCATTTTTACTCCAAAGAAGAACAAGGAAAGAATCTCGCCGAGATTATTGTTTATTTCAGTCATTGATACCGATAAATAAAATTAAACTATCTGTTTGTGTGATTTTAAAACTACGATAAAATCTATTCTTTAATGCATCTTCAATCTCCATTCTGAATCGTCATCATTATCAACCCATATTTGGTTCACGACTGAGCGCGAGCCTCCTTTCAGAATGAGAGGGGTTAAGCCAATAATCCACCACGCTGGCAATCGGATTGGCAGACTTCACACACGCAGTTAAGAAAATTCTCTGATATGAAGGTTTCCTCACGATGTTTTTCGTTCACCGTATGAGACACGTGGTATGTAATTTCTTAAAATGCACACAACTGAAAAGGTGCATGCCTCGGACCGGATTCGAACACACACCCACCGGAATCGAAGGTAGAGATCATATCCACTGGGCTATACTAAGTTCTGCCTACATATTAATGGAAGATTTCCGGTTTAGAAATCATAAATTTCCACATAAACTTTCCCAATTAGCCGGAAAAATTAAAATTGTTACTGAAAGTTAAACAGACAGTAACTCGGATAGCATAAATCATTCATGTAGGTGCTCGTACACAAACGTCATATATGATTAAAGTTTTAAAAGCTTTTAAAATTTCCCCGTACAAACTCCTTTAACATTCAGGATGCGTTTTATTTATTCACATTTCCATATCGGAAGAAATTTTCGAGCTGGCGCAATAATATATAGGATGCAACTGGATTTTGAGAGAAGTTGGTGTCGAATTTGATATTATCGGAAGAGGAGAGGAGGGTATACCTAATACTTTAAGTCCTATATTTGGATCACCGCTGAGCTCGAGTCTCGAATGTCATACTTACCCAATATACAAAAAAAAAAGTGAGCTATTACGGAACTAAATATGGAGAGAATCGCACAATCGATTGCGCATAGCGACGCGTCGCCACACCGTACACACTACTGTATACAAACTGTACATATATATATATATATATATACCATCATATAGCGTGGCGACGCATCGCTACGGCATGCTTCGCCACGCTATATGATGGTATGATGATAAAATTACTACTCAAATAAGTATTCGATTTTGTATTGCGTAGTACCAACTCGTAAAGGAAAAACTCGACTGAATGAAGCCGAATTACATTTTCAAAAGTGTCATGCGAATAAAAAAATCCACTCAAAAGTTACGACGTTCGCGGACGTAAAAATAGACCGATTTCACACGTCGCAAGAGCCTATACGTTTTTATATGGCGGCATAAAACTTTGTTCAATAAAATTTTAACAGTTCGTAACGGATTCGTAGGGCCCTTTTTGTGCTATGATAAGTTTGAAGTGAAACGGTAATTTTCGAACTTCCCTTATTTTCTTCCCTAGTTTTATAAAGTTTTTGTTTGTGGGTTGTGCATAGTTGCATTAACTTTGTATGTAACTAATCAAAGCAATAAAATTTTACATCAAGTTTATTTAATTAACTTGATGAATTTCCAAAATTACAGGCCTAGAAAAAAGCGTCATTCTTATGCAAGGTTTACCTATTACCGATGTGCCTTTGGAGGGTATTCTTTAGCGAACATCCGCTGGTGAAGTTTGCGGTCGTACGCACAACTTCCCGTGTCTCCACCGCCATGCGGTGAGTTCTATGAAATAGAACTTCGTGGACCCGTGCCTCCACGTAGTGCGGTATGGGTATCTATATCGATTTTCTCACGACAAGAAAAGGGGTTTTCTATGATCATAGTTACTATATCTATGCAACGACAAGATTAGCCTTTAATATCAAATATCAATAAGTAAAATATCTCTCTATTTTTTTTTTTTGTTGTTTACGCTATACTTCGAGTATTTTTACGGATTTAATCAACGAATACAGGTTGTATTCGTCCACTGCTGGATATAACCCTTTCCGAGAGTGTACCATCACACACGATCCTCCGCCTTCCTCATTCAGCCACTTCCCACTACCTTCTTGATGTCGTCGGACCATCTAGCTGGAGGGCGTCCTACACTGCGCTTGCTGGTACACGTGGTCTCCACTCCAGAACACGTCTGCCCCAGCGGCCATCTGTTCTATGACAGATATGGCCCGCTCACTGCCACTTCAGTTTGCTAATCAAAATCCGGAACCTTGATTATTTTTTTGTTGGTTTTATCTGCTAGTCGACAGACTATAAGCGGATTAGTGGTAGGAAAGCATGGCGTTGGCAGAACTGGGGACCACTGTCCTCAAGTCTGCATTGTATTGAGCACGTCTGCCTGTTTTAACCTTTTGACTCTGTCAGCAGTCAACAGCCTACAAGCTAGTGGGTTTGGATGTTTCAACAAGCGTGTCCAATGTTGCATTTTCTGCTTCTTTATCTCTCCCTGAGTTGTTGGTATTTCCAAGTATTGGTGTATTTCAGTGTTGCGTGAGTACCAAAGTTGTCCTTGATTGAAATGAAGACTTTTAACTGAGGCAAAGTCACAGGCAACTATCAGGCAGTGCTAACGAAAGTCGAGCGAACTGACCACCGTACGAAAGAACCAGTTTCGAAATTGTTATAGTTTATTCTAATAAAGTGAAACGTATATCTCAGCACAATAAACTATTGTGTCTAGGAAACCGTACAAAGTAGTTTCAACATTGGCATTGTGCTGTGCGAAAAGTTAAACGAAATACGGAACTTTCCCGTCACGTATTTGATAATCCATTTCGGAACCTGCGATTGCATTTACATTCTGTTACATAACCAACGTGAATATATTGCCTCTATCAATTTTATTGTATCTTGGCGGTAGTTTGAGGTTTAACTGGCGAATTTTTTGGTGGAGTTCTTTTGTGTTAAAAAATAACTCTTTGTACGAGATCAAGCTTATGATAATACCCTCATCTGTTATTATTTAGGATAAGAAATAAATGATAGAAAAAAATCACATTGATACGTTGTACATAAGTTGCCTAGTTAAATTTCGGTCGGATAGCTTTAAATGATTAATTTATTTTATATATTTCCCTAATTGGTTAGTTAAAAAAATACTATAATCATAATTATCAACCTGTTTTAAATGCCTACTGCTATATGCTATAGAGCTAGGCTTCCATTCTTAAAGAAGAGGAGTTATGATAGCTAGAAACACCACGCAGATCTAATGCGGATTCACTGGCTTAGGTTGATAATTTTAAAATTATTAACGATCTCTGCACAATTTCTTTTTCTCCCAATTTTGGGCTGAGAATTTTAACTTAAAATATCTTAAATTATATTGTAGGAAATAGTAGACTGAGACGGATATGACGTCGCTGCATCTCGTATTGGCTCGTGCCGACGCTATATGGCGCGACTTGTTTCTGTAAAGAGTAGGGAGTTAGAGAGGGGTAGCGATCGGACGGGAACGACTGGCGATATAACACTCGCTGTACAATCGGCTTCAATATTCTTGTAGTGTTCAAGCCGTCCACATTTCTTGTTGTGTTATTTATTATTAGTTATTTGGGATAGGCGGGGAGAATAGCTTTAGCAGTGAATGGTGAGTGCTGGCATGTCGGAAGGGATCCTTTTAACCTGTACCCGAAGTCACAAGTCTCTGGGACTGCTCATGGTATTCTCTGGTCATTCTAGGGTCTTATTTTGGTTACAGTTTGATTTGTTAATTAAGTTGTCTTGACAAATATTGTGAATCATAGCCTTTGTTCGACATTGCTTTCCTTTTTTTAGTAATCCACATCAGAGTTTGCTAAAACAATACTAAAAGGAACTACATGATGATATTGCACATGATTAGATTAGAAATTCGAGGTTTAATTATGAAATGGGTTTTCGTGTACAATCAAATATTGAACCAGGAAATTTGGCTAACAAAATGTATGAAGCGGTGTCAAAATTGCTATTATATTGGGCAAATTTAAATACAAAACCCCAATTTCTAGTCACGTTCGATTCGGTTCACGTTGATTGGGCAACTATATTGGTATAGTTTCTCTATTTAAAACTATAGGTGGAGGGTTAAAATTGTTTTTCGATATAGTACAGTTAGTGAATTAGTGCTATATTGGTTTGGAATGACTCAAAATAGCATTTTTAGCATGAAAGTTATAGCTTGATTGCAATGTTGTAGTCAATTCTATTTTATTATGTCCGCTTGGCTTGGATGTAGTGGTACCAAATATTGATGAATTTTAAACAGTCAAGTCCATCAGTGAGTACTCTAGGTACCACTTGTTTAAATAGCACATGATAGGATCTGGGAAGTGTCTACAAAAAACTCACCAGTTTAAGTAGCAGATTCTACAAGCAACACTTTATTTTTCAAAGAATTGTCTTGTTTTAGAATTTAAACTATCGTGAGTGTTATTCATATTAATTGATCATGAAACACGGCTAAAACTCACGCTAGTTTCGAACCCATACGGGGCCCTTAGTCATGAGCTGGTCCTTGCAACGCGGCATGAACTAGTCGGGCATGCTCCGACCTAGTATCACGTGAGTTTTAGCCGTGTTTCATAATCAATAAATAAGAATTGTATTGAATTATAATACAAAAGTTTAAAATTTTTGTAATGTGTAAATTTCAAATATCATCATCATTACCAGCCCACATTCGGCTCACTGTTGAGCACGAGTCTCCCTTTCAGGGTGACAGATGTTAGGCTAATAGGCAGAGGTATGCAGGTTTCCTCACGATGTTTTTCTTTCATCATTTGAGACACGTGTGAAAAGTTGGAGGTGCATGCTTCGGACCGGATTCGAACAAACACCTTCTGAATCGAAGCCAGAGGTCATACCCACTGGGCTATCACGGTTATGATATCAAATATCATGTATAAGCTATATTTAAATTTTAAACATACATATATGAACTACAGATGAAAGCAAAGCAATATCAATCGCTTATAAATTATTGTTTTCTATTCTAATTAGCGACCAAGTCTCGGAGACTTGGTCGCTAACTATGGGCCTCATAAGAAGGCTCAGAGTCTCACACAGCGGGCGATGGAACGAGCTATGTTAGGAGTATCTCTACGTGATCGAATCAGAAGTGAGGAGATCCGCAGAAGAACCAAAGTCACCGACATTGCTCAACGAGTTGCGAAGCTGAAGTGGCAATGGGGGGGCACATAGTTCGAAGAGCCGATGGACGTTGGGGTCCCAAAGTGCTGGAATGGCGACCCCCCACTAGTAAGCGCAGTGTTGGCCGACCCCCCACCAGGTGGACTGACGATATCAACCGAGTCGCAGGGATTCGCTGGATGCAGGTAGCTCAGTATCGTGATGTTTGGAAGTCCTTACAATAGGCCTATGTCCTGCAGTGGACGTCCATCGGCTGATATGATGATGATGATGATGATGATGATGATGATTCTAATTCAAATAATACAAGTCAAAATATATCGTTACGTGAAACAGGGCCCTTATACCAAATGTTCCACATCGCTTTACGGGGAATTACCCTTTTAGGACATAATAGCTCAGGGGAAGCCGACGTTTCAATCCATTCTGAATAGTACCATTGCATTGGTACTCATTACTATTCTATTATCGTATTACTATTCTATTCCTTTATTCAGGACACTACTCCAAGTTACAGTCTAGTAATCCCTAAACAGAAAAAGTCCTTTTACTACAGCCTTTCTTGATGAGTACTGTTTGCCAACAAACAAATTAAAAATGAGGCTGTAAATCACTAGTCATTTCACTCCTAATAATAATTATAATTGACTTGTTCTTAAATTAATGAAAAGAATTTTGATTAATTAGCATAGAACAATTAGATATGGTTAATATATTTTATACAACATTTAACAAACAACCCATATATAATTTAAAATAAATAAATTATGAAATGACATGCGTTTTCTACTTTCATTTCTAATTTCTTTGTTGGTAAACAATACTCATCAAGAAAGGCTGTAGTATAGGTACCTATTTTATTTAGTGTTTTAAAAAAATCAAGTAGGTATAAATAATAAGCTCCCAACCGAATTTATATATTTTTGGTTTTTCATGGTGAGATTAACCATGTACGCAGAAGATATTATAGTGCATAAGTGTGTGCGCAATCACAGGTGCACTTTCTTTTCCCTCACTCTCACAGTCCGATGGGACGGCTGACCGATACGACCGGTGAAAGATCAGGCACAGGACTGACGGCTTTACGTGCTCTCCGGGGCAGGGGGGCACCCATACCGCCAACTTCCCATCTACAGGCTGTTATTAAGATTTTTCATGTAAGAAAAATACCAATAACGCATTTTTTTTGTTGGCCTGACGCGAAATTTAAACTCTGGACTTCATTGTTTGTAGCTAACCACAGGACTAAAGGCAGTGGTATTTTTTGGAATAAAAAGCAGCCTAGTGTTGCTAAATTTCCTCCACTATTTTCCAGTGAAACTCCAAATAAAACCGATACAGTCAGATACAGTTGTTCCAAACAGTCAGATACAGTTGACAAACCCGATCTGGACAAACAGACAGACAGACAAAATTAAAAAAATATATATTCGTGTTTCATTACCGTGTAAATAAGCATAAAAACTTGAGATAATTATTTTGATATTACAGACAAACACTTCAATGTTATTTATATTATGTAGGTTGAAATACTTATACTAGAATTATTATATGTTTATGTTGTTCTCAAAAAGGCGCAGAAATTATTATTTAACATAAAATTAGTAAAACCTAAATTGATACATCATAGATACTTATCACATTATTTAACGTACGCGAAAGCGAACATAATCAGTAGACTCTTCACAAATATAAATATCAACACAATTTCAATATCACTTTTGAGGCATTAATACTCGAAATAAATAAATGAAAAATAAATAAATATGCTACATAGGATAAAACCTAAATAAGATAGATCATAGACACTTATCACACAACCATACGATATCCTGTTAATATTTAACGCATGCGAAATCCAACATAATCAGTAGACTTTTCGCAAAAATAAACATCAATACAATTTTCTTCACCCAAACATAACAATTTCAATATCACTTTTGAGGCATTAATGCTCGAAATACGCTACATAAAGGGGATTTCGCAAAAACGCTGACGTTCGCGTAACACCCCTTATCTGGCAAGCGGGATAAACGCTACAGAAAATCGACATAAAGTTGTGAAAGGTCAGCAAAAAAATAAATGCGCATTTTAAATGTAGAGACAATTTACATTCTCTGTTTTAACTGATCAATTAAAATCAGTATTGAAACTGATCCTTTCTTTATTTTAACTACACTAGTTTATTATTATACGTTCCGAAAATAATATACCAGTGTAGTTAGCAAAAAGTATAAGGATTTTTTTTACTACGTACCCTGATTATAACATTTAAGAGATTAGTTGAAACGTACAGTTTTTCTTTACCTAATACATTAACGGTATCGATTTTCTAAATAATCCTTGATCAAACGATTTAGTTCGTTCAGGATTTATTTCTTTTAGATATTAATGCAGCTGCTTTTGCCATTAAATCATTTTGTTATTCCTATTGCTATAAAGTTTGTGACTTTGACTTTATTTCAAAAATATGCACATAAATAATAAGCGGAATATATAATATAACCATCCTGAACGCGTGATCCAATTTGAATATAATTTGTCCTATTAATAAAATTACAAATAAGTCTTTAGTTACAAAAAATATATAG
This sequence comes from Bicyclus anynana, assembly GCF_947172395.1. Taxonomy (NCBI): domain Eukaryota; kingdom Metazoa; phylum Arthropoda; class Insecta; order Lepidoptera; family Nymphalidae; genus Bicyclus; species Bicyclus anynana. Next base: position 7,016,227 of record NC_069097.1, on the reverse strand, counting down.
ATTCAAATTAATAAAACAATATTGAAGAATATAATCGACAAAAGTTAATTGACGAAGCTATAAAATATAGAAGTTGAATATAAATTGATAATAAAATCTAAATAACGCAAAATTGACCAGGTGGACTATTACTTACTACTAAATTCTACTAGCTACTACTCTAAGCCTACATATAAATTATTTAGCTATTGCTTTGATTTTTGTTACCCTTGTGTTAAACCAAATAGATTAAACAATTTTTACGAGACTAATAGACAACATTTTTTTTAACAGAATCACAAAAAATATCAAATTAATTTACAAATTAAAGAATATAAACGACGTATGTATTAATTGACGAAACTATAAACCGAAAAAGGCGAATACAAATTACCAATAAAGTGTTAATAACATGAATTAATAATTAATTAAATCTTTTGCAAACGGTACATGATGTCATATTGTTATGGAGTTTCTGAGGTAAAACTGATTTTATCAGACACATTAATAGCATTAGCTCGTTTGCCGTCTTTATTGCGACCGGTAAATGCGATTCTCTCGATTGGAAGATGTAATTTTTCGTTCCATTTTCCCGTTCGTTTTATTGATGGCGAAGGTGGAACGTAGATTACACTGATTGTGCGTGAGATTTATGTGCGAGTACCCGCGATTGAGAAATAAGCAAAATATTGCCAAACGAAATCATTTGTTTATGTTTAATAATGTATTTTGAGTTATTCATCATCATTGTCATCATTAGCAACTGTTATGGCTCACTGTTGAGCATGTGTCTCCTCTCAGAATGAGAGAGGGATGAGAGGCTAATATATAGTCCACCACGCTGGCCCAACGCGGATTTGCAGACTTCACACACGTAGAAAATTAACCAGATTCTTAGCACCTGCTTACCTTAAAATCTGGCAATTGTAAATATATAAAAATAATAAATGACCACGGATCCTTAAAAAGGTGTACAGTCATGTACTAAAGTAATAAGAAATTCCACATAAAATTATTTATCATTTAAATTCACAGTTGTATTGATGCCAATACATGTTTATTTTCATCAGCAAATGGACAAGATTTATGTTCATGTTACTTTTAGTAAATAACACAACATTAGAAGACTCAACTCGATTCTCACAGGTATAGTGTACTTCAGGTCCTTGGAGGTTGTATATTTATTTTTTGTTTATTTTCTCATCGTATCTTAAGAGTTGTATTATTAATTATTATTTAGATATTCTGAATTAAATTGACTTCGATTTTTTTAGTGGAATGAATGTCGTATAAACTATTTTCTGTAAATAAAAATGTATCAAACGGAGTTGAGTTACGATTTATTACATTTTTAAATCTAACTTAATATTATAAATAAATAGTAAAAGAGATGTTAGCACCTCCGATGTTAATAAAGTGCTTCAGGTGGAGCTCTACAGATTTTGGTATTTATAAAAGGTTGTCAAATACAAATTACCATAAAACAACATCAAGCAAGAAAGATTTATTATATTTCGTATTAAATAAAATAATAATATAATAGACAATAACATAGGTTACTTACATGTTAAAAAACCGTTTACACGAAGCTCATTCAACACATCCCCCGGTGACACCACTCAGGTCTTTTAAGGAGTCTACGGCACTAATTAACAAACAGTAATAAAAATCATCATCATGAAAAGTATTTATAAAAACTCTTCAGTGTTCCTCATTGGAGTCATTACATCAGAGCTTTACCCATCATTGTTTGAATATTTATCCATTAATTAAATTAGTCCTGGGAGTTCGGCTTTGACATTCGCGGGATGACGAACGTACATTAATATTTAATCATTTGCTATTAGCGATGATGATAATAATTATGAATTAATCAATGAAAATCAGAATAGTTCCGTGTATTTGAATATGTTTAATCAACTATATGGCTTTTTGGAGCAAAATTATTAATGTCACAAAATGTCAATATATTCCCTGAGATGTGCAAAATTAATGTCTTTTGGACTTCCTGTTTACCTCGTTTCCAGTGTGTACAAGTCTTTAAGAATACGTTTTTCTCAACAAGAGAATCCACTTCTTTCTGTTCTTCTCTGTTCTTCTTGGAGATTGATCAAAATTGAAAATAAACCAATAGTATCAGTTTAAAACGAAAAAATTATAAGATACTGAATAGCTAAAAAACTTTAAGCTCTCTTCAATCTAGCGAAGTGGATTCAGGAACACTTGAATTCGAAGTTAATTCTTTTATCATAGTTGATTGCATGATCTACTTCCCGTTACTTCCTTTTGTAAATGTAAGTTTTTTCTTAATTTATTTCAAGAATTAGATTAAGGATTTACATAATTAATGTTGTTCTTAATGCTGTTAGTGTTGTTGTTCTCGAGTTGGCCTATTACTCTTTTAAATATTTAATCATTGCTGAGTCGATTTTTGCTATTAAAGAGAAGTGTTGCAAATGCAACTTCAAACGAATCTTTAAGCTATTTGGCCAGAGTTACTTTACGGAGGTTGATTAGTACCGATTAATATTAATTTTGCTTTGCATTCAGATCCAATTAACACTCAAAGCATTCCTTAAGCATTGTTTAATCTTCATCATTATCATTATCAACCTATATTATATATTCGTCTCTCTATTGAGCACTAGTCACCTCAGAATGAGAGGGGTTAGGCTAATACCACAACGCTAGCCCAATGCGGATTGGCAGACTCTTTGTATAGGACCTCCTTAATATAAAAAAAAATAACTTCAAAAAGAAACAATAATGGAAACGAACGAATCATTTGTTGGCGGTAAAAAATGCGTTGTATTCGAATAAATCGCGAGAAACTTGTTAAAGATACGTCAAAAGAGAAATATGCAAAGGTATCGTATATTACCAGCTCAGTTACCGACGTACTGTAACGCGATGCGAGGAAATCACTCGAAAGTGAGAACGGGACTGGAAACAGTCGTTTTGTTACGCTCACTTGTTAGGATACCTATTGTGTCGTTGCTTTGTTTATTGCAACGCTTTTCCTTTTATATTGAGTTATATTTTTAATTGTGGTTAGTTTATGTGGAATCAGGTAAAGCTTTTTATATACTCCTGTCTTGATTATTTATAGAACCACTTATTTTTCGGCAATAGATTCAACAGTTGATTTTAAAATAAAAAGAGAAACTGTTGGTTATATTATTCCTTCTATTCCCAACCGGTGGTTAAAGTATCTAGTTTAACCAACTTTAAAACGTGACGTTTCTAAAGTCATCAACTAAACAAGTATGGAGTCATAACTCAATTAATAACACCATGGTACAGGCAGCAGCAGAGAGGAATGTGAGTTGTGAAGGGAAGTTACTGGAGCCGTAGCGCAATTCAAATATGATGCGCATTATTTCTTTTTTTTCAATCTACTGCTTCGTCTGCTTACGACTTGCATCTGTATTGTGAATGGAGATTGTCATTATAGTGTCCCACCGATGGTTTGAGTTTCGATTCCAGCCAAGGTTCTGCAAATTATGGGGTTTCGGCTTAGTATCGACTAAAGCTGAAATTCGGTTTCGGTTTTGGCCGTTAAAACTGGTGTGGTCGGACAGTATCAATTAGCAATGTGAGATACTCAATTTAAGTATATTGTGCCCCCCCCCCCCTAGATACAATCCAGGCTAAGCCCATGAATAACACTGACCATAGGTACAGGTTGTTATTCGAACTCAACCAAAATGTAGGTCCTACTTTTTCTGTGTGTATGATGTAGGTTTCTGTAGATTGTAGGTAAAATTCGTTCGTTCGTTCGTTCGTTTTATTGATGGCGAAGGTGGAACGTAGATTACACTGATTGTGCGTGAGATTTATGTGCGAGTACCCGCGATTGAGAAATAAGCAAAATATTGCCAAACGAAATCATTTGTTTATGTTTAATAATGTATTTTGAGTTATTCATCATCATTGTCATCATTAGCAACTGTTATGGCTCACTGTTGAGCATGTGTCTCCTCTCAGAATGAGAGAGGGATGAGAGGCTAATATATAGTCCACCACGCTGGCCCAACGCGGATTTGCAGACTTCACACACGTAGAAAATTAACCAGATTCTTAGCACCTGCTTACCTTAAAATCTGGCAATTGTAAATATATAAAAATAATAAATGACCACGGATCCTTAAAAAGGTGTACAGTCATGTACTAAAGTAATAAGAAATTCCACATAAAATTATTTATCATTTAAATTCACAGTTGTATTGATGCCAATACATGTTTATTTTCATCAGCAAATGGACAAGATTTATGTTCATGTTACTTTTAGTAAATAACACAACATTAGAAGACTCAACTCGATTCTCACAGGTATAGTGTACTTCAGGTCCTTGGAGGTTGTATATTTATTTTTTGTTTATTTTCTCATCGTATCTTAAGAGTTGTATTATTAATTATTATTTAGATATTCTGAATTAAATTGACTTCGATTTTTTTAGTGGAATGAATGTCGTATAAACTATTTTCTGTAAATAAAAATGTATCAAACGGAGTTGAGTTACGATTTATTACATTTTTAAATCTAACTTAATATTATAAATAAATAGTAAAAGAGATGTTAGCACCTCCGATGTTAATAAAGTGCTTCAGGTGGAGCTCTACAGATTTTGGTATTTATAAAAGGTTGTCAAATACAAATTACCATAAAACAACATCAAGCAAGAAAGATTTATTATATTTCGTATTAAATAAAATAATAATATAATAGACAATAACATAGGTTACTTACATGTTAAAAAACCGTTTACACGAAGCTCATTCAACACATCCCCCGGTGACACCACTCAGGTCTTTTAAGGAGTCTACGGCACTAATTAACAAACAGTAATAAAAATCATCATCATGAAAAGTATTTATAAAAACTCTTCAGTGTTCCTCATTGGAGTCATTACATCAGAGCTTTACCCATCATTGTTTGAATATTTATCCATTAATTAAATTAGTCCTGGGAGTTCGGCTTTGACATTCGCGGGATGACGAACGTACATTAATATTTAATCATTTGCTATTAGCGATGATGATAATAATTATGAATTAATCAATGAAAATCAGAATAGTTCCGTGTATTTGAATATGTTTAATCAACTATATGGCTTTTTGGAGCAAAATTATTAATGTCACAAAATGTCAATATATTCCCTGAGATGTGCAAAATTAATGTCTTTTGGACTTCCTGTTTACCTCGTTTCCAGTGTGTACAAGTCTTTAAGAATACGTTTTTCTCAACAAGAGAATCCACTTCTTTCTGTTCTTCTCTGTTCTTCTTGGAGATTGATCAAAATTGAAAATAAACCAATAGTATCAGTTTAAAACGAAAAAATTATAAGATACTGAATAGCTAAAAAACTTTAAGCTCTCTTCAATCTAGCGAAGTGGATTCAGGAACACTTGAATTCGAAGTTAATTCTTTTATCATAGTTGATTGCATGATCTACTTCCCGTTACTTCCTTTTGTAAATGTAAGTTTTTTCTTAATTTATTTCAAGAATTAGATTAAGGATTTACATAATTAATGTTGTTCTTAATGCTGTTAGTGTTGTTGTTCTCGAGTTGGCCTATTACTCTTTTAAATATTTAATCATTGCTGAGTCGATTTTTGCTATTAAAGAGAAGTGTTGCAAATGCAACTTCAAACGAATCTTTAAGCTATTTGGCCAGAGTTACTTTACGGAGGTTGATTAGTACCGATTAATATTAATTTTGCTTTGCATTCAGATCCAATTAACACTCAAAGCATTCCTTAAGCATTGTTTAATCTTCATCATTATCATTATCAACCTATATTATATATTCGTCTCTCTATTGAGCACTAGTCACCTCAGAATGAGAGGGGTTAGGCTAATACCACAACGCTAGCCCAATGCGGATTGGCAGACTCTTTGTATAGGACCTCCTTAATATAAAAAAAAATAACTTCAAAAAGAAACAATAATGGAAACGAACGAATCATTTGTTGGCGGTAAAAAATGCGTTGTATTCGAATAAATCGCAAGAAACCTGTTAAAGATACGTCAAAAGAGAAATATGCAAAGGTATCGTATATTACCAGCTCAGTTACCGACGTACTGTAACGCGATGCGAGGAAATCACTCGAAAGTGAGAACGGGACTGGAAACAGTCGTTTTGTTACGCTCACTTGTTAGGATACCTATTGTGTCGTTGCTTTGTTTTTTGCAACGCTTTTCCTTTTATATTGAGTTATATTTTTAATTGTGGTTAATTTATGTAGAATCAGGTTAAGCTTTTTATATACTCCTGTCTTGATTATTTATAGGATCACTTATTTTTCGGTAATAGATTCAACAGTGATTTTAAAAGAAAAAGAGCAACTGTTGGTTATATTATTTCTTCTATTCTGAACCGGTGGTTAAAGTATCTAGTTTAACCACCTTTAAAACGTGACGTTTCTAAAGTCATCAACTAAACAAGTATGGAGTCATAACTCAATTAATAACATCATGGTACAGGCAGCAGCAGAGAGGAATGTGAGTTGTGAAGGGAAGTTACTGGAGCCGTAGCGCAATTCAAATATGATGCTCATTATTTCTTATTTTTCAATCCTAGTGCTTCGTTTGTTTTCGACGTTCGTCTGTATTGTGAATGGAGATTGTCATTATAGTGTCCCACCGACGGTTTGAGTTTCGGTTCCAGCCAAGGTTCGGCGAATTAACGGGTTTCGGCTTAGTATCGACTAAAGCTGAAATTCGGTTTCGGTTTTGGCCGTTAAAACTGGTGTAGTCGGACAGTATCAATTAGCAATAAGAGATACTCAATTTAAGTATATTGTGCCTCCCTAGATACAACCCAAGCTAAGCCCACGAATAACACTGACTACAGGTTGTTATTCGAACTCAACCAAAAACCTCAATGTAGGTCCTACTTTTTCTGTGTGTATGATGTAGGTTTCTGTAGGTTGTAGGTAAAATAGCAGCATCGGGATAGGCTAAACTAGAACTAACTAGAAAACTTTTAAACAAAAAACAGTTTGAAAGTAGGATTATTTAAAGAATTGATGACTGACTTTTAACGCAAAACAAATTTTTTAAAAACCATTTTTTCAAATATTAAACGAAATACTTCATATTTTTGACAGGAATAAAATAAAGCACCTACACTCGAAAGTACAATTAAAAATTTTTGCATGAGAAAATATACAAAAACGTGTTTTGAGAGAGAGTTTTAATAAAACAATATTGCATCGTTTGGACGTTCAAAGTTTAAATGCGTCAGCATTTTAGAGATAAAACACGCATTTTATATTTATTCCGTGTCTACCAAATTTGTATCATCATCATCATCATCATCATCGTCATTATCATCATCATAATCGGCTCAGGATCATGATGTTTACGTCATGCTGTGGACGTATATGATGATGAAATTTGTTCGTATTGCCTACCCAAGTTAAAAACCCCGTGCACGCCACAGCGTCACCAATAGCTTAACTTGTTCTCCGAGGCACGGTTGGATAAAACTGATTTCTAGGGCAAACAGCAGAGTACTATTGAGATTTTCATGAAATAAATAAAACAAGGCAACATTTCATAGCCTTACCTCGTTGGACCAGTGGTTAGGCTATGTGGCTTCATTTCACGAGATCCTGGGTTCGAATCCTGGATCAGGTCATGGAATTCTTTCTGAGCTTTTTCTCTCTTTTAAGTTATTTTCAGTAAAAATTCTCAACTCGGAATTGCTAAACGTTGTTTATTATAGCTCGGAGAGCACGTTAAACAATTATTAGTGAGATATGCTGATCCCGCCAACTCGCATTAGGGCAGCATGGTGGGTCGAACCTCTATATCCCGTCTCATATAAGGTTGGAGGAGGTAATAGACTTATAATGGTGCATATTTTATAGCCTAACACAGGACTTGATCGCAAGACCTTATAACCCAGTTAATCGCCTTAACTGGGTTTAAGGTATATATGCTTCGTTATATATCCTTCGTTGATCTAATGGATACATTAGATTAACGAAGCATATATACCTTACGTATACACGTATACTATGAGTATGAACCCAATACAGTATCCGATAACCTTTTAAGAAAGTTCTAGAACTACCCTGTTATCAAGTTCTCCAAGAAAAATACGATATATTTGAACGGAACGCGAAGTTTTCCGCGCGTCTCGCGAACGCGGGATTGGTTTTGTATCGCCTGTTTGATAGTTTGTTGGATTGCTTGAGGGATTCTTTGTGGGATTTCCTCAGCTTTATTCCGATTTGGGTAACAATACGTATATGTCGTATTAACGTTGCTCGGAGAATCTCGTATACGATAAAAATATCGAACGTATCGATATACGAGGTTAGTTAGGCACATCAAATTGTATGCATTTAAAAAAACATACATTTACAACTTCCTCTTTTTATAAAGTCGTTCAAAACTTGTAACTGCCACTTTGTCTCTGTTATGATCATTTGGCTAACAATAAAAGAGTAGAAATTAAATATCTTGAAAAATTGTAATGGACCGATGAAAAAATAAGAAATAGAAGACAAAACCATAACAACCGAAGAAAACTTTATGATTTCCATGTAGAAATTGAAACATAAAAGGAGTAATTCGCATAAACGCCAGAGTCCAGCTGAGAGTTCCTCAATTTGTTAAAATTTAATGAAAACATTTAATATCCCAAAATTGTTAATATAACTCAATATCAATATTTGTCTCAAGTACTAGTCTACCTAGCTACCTTATGATTTTGAATATACAGGTTTGAAATGAAATGAAATGAAATGAAATTTATTGTTAAAATAAGTTCTTTTACAATGGTGCTGAGGACCCTGATTTAAGTTTGATAAACCTGTATCTCGGGATCCTCGCTCTTCCTACTTATAATAAAAATAATTTTAACAATCATGAAGGATATGGATTAATAGAAATTAAAACTAACATGCAAAATAATTGTGTGTGTGTGTATGGGTGCGTGTGTCTGTGTTTTGAGTGTGTTTGTGTGTGTGTTTGTGTGTGTGTGTGTGTGTCTGTGTGTGTGTGTGTGTGTGTGTGTGTGTGTGTGTCTGTGTGTGTGTGTGTGTGTGTGTGTTTTATTGTGATTCTAATTAGCTTTGTACCAGATAATCTCTAATAACTCAACATACGTAAATGTGTTTGTTAAAGGTTTTGTTTATTTTTCATTTTTTTTTTTTTTTTTTTTTTATTTATTAGGATCAGACGTAAGGCATAAAAAGGATGTGAAAGGATACAAGTTCTATGTGAATGAAGTCGAGGACCTCTAATAGTAAATAATAACATCTAGGATTATTACACAAACAAGAATCGTATAGATTTCGGACTTTCGGTGGTAGAGTCTTTAGAAACATTGGAACTTGACTAAGCCTATTAGACAGAGTCCTTTTCATAAAAGAAGTCCCGCGTCTTAAACCTGAACTAAAATTGGCAGCACCTTACACAAATGACAATAAGACTGCTATTACCAAATGACAATTAGCGCCGCGTTTGGGGGACTTCTTTCATGAGAAAGACTATACTAGATTTTGATTTTTAATTTCGAATTATAATTCGACGCTGTATAAAAATTTCGTCTGAAATACTGTGAAATTAAATTGTACCTATAGAAATGATGTTTATTTTAAGAAGACGGAAGACTTTATCCTTAAGGTTGTCGATTCCTTTTGTCAAAGTATACAAGGACGAGTCTACTTTAAGGGCAATTAAATTTATTGCCTCCCAAATAAATGTTTCGTTCAAATAACTTATTCATTAGCAGAATCAATTTCGCGTAATCTGTTCCGTATCTCAAATTGTTTGCTGAACTTTGAAAAGGGTTCCCCTTTTTGGAAGTTGGAATTTGTTTTAGAATGGCCCATTTGGACTGAGTAGAGGGGGGGCTAATTATTTTGTTCGTTGTCTTTTTCAGATTAGTGAACATTTTATGTTTGAGAATTTTTAAAATACTTCCTGTTTTATGTAGACCTTTTAAATCTCTATTGTATCACTCTTTTCCTTCACTATTTATAGATAAACTTTTGGTGGCATCTCAAGATAATTATTAGCTGCTATTTTTAATAATTAGCTATTTGGGATATATTATTTTATATTAGAGCTACTGAGCATGTTAAAGAAGTCAATGTCATGCTCAGTAGCTTTTTAATGTAGTAGTAATTATTCTGTAACCAAACCATGTTATAACTCCACAGTAAACTTCAGTTTATATTTTAGATAGAGACAGAGATGTCTACTACTGTTCAAGTAAAAGCGTATTTTTTACTATATTCCTCGAAATATTATGAAGACTTCGTGTCCCTCCAGTCGTCAGTCACTTATTCAATTGAAGTGTCTTAGTAAAAACGTACTTTTGAAATATGAACCCTTGACACCAAAACTGCATAATTGGTTATCCCTCTGACATGGGTACATCCATCGTACCGTATCGTATGCAGCATGGACGGACAAACTTTAGCCTTATTATTAAAAAAAAATACAATATTCAATTTTAAAAGGAATATTGTTATTATTATTATAATATAAAATCTTTTCAACAAAAAAATTTAACCAACCGAAAAATAAACTAAAAAGCGAAAAATAACATCGTATGTGCTACCTTCAGATCACTTTGAAGGCGGTGCCAAGCCAATGGCGTATTAATTAAAGCCCTTTCTGAAAGAACCACGGGAAAGAACATTCTTTGAACCCTAAGTTTATGATTTAATCGGATTTAGTTAATGCATCACTGTGTTGGCACCGCCTTCAAAGTGACCAAGGTAGCACATACGATGTTATTTTTCGCTTTTTAGTTTATTTTTATGATTTTGAAGTCGGTTAAATTTTTTTGTTAAAAATATTTTATTTTTCTGTTTTTAGTGTGTCCTACGTTTCCAATTTCGTTATTTTCATTTTAACACAAAATTAATAAACCAATTTTTTTGAAAATCAAATGGGATCAATCTGGAAGTAAATTCCTTCAAACAAAAAAAAAAGGTTTTTATAATTGGTAAAGAAATGACTAAGTTATGCGGTAACAAACATAAAAAAAACATACTCGTCAAATTGAGAACCTCCTCCTTCTTCTGAAGTCGGTTAACAGAGTATAAATACCTCTTGTATACGTACTAACGTATACAAGAGGTATAACGAATAAAGTGATGTAGTATTGCCAATTGTATGTCTTGAATAAAGAAACCTTTGTTCAAAATAAGAGTTTTCGAAATTCAGACGGTCGTGCTAATCGGTCGAGGCAAGCACAAAGGGAACTATTGTAAAATAATTACAAAAACGCTTTTTAACTGGTTAAAACTCATTTCTTTAACAATTGGAAAATATGTATTCAAATCGAATACTAAATAAATTGTTATCGAGTTCTGATAATGAATGAAATTTATTTCAACACTTTTTAAACGTTTAATGTAAAAAATTGTCTTTTTATTTATATATTATATATATTTTTAATTCAATTAATTATATTTTAGTTCTCATTCAAGTTCATTAATTTTGTTTTACAGTACGATATAAAATGTGTTTTGTTTTCTTTTCAGATTTACGAAACACCTGAAAATTCACGTCCGAAAAAATGGTCGTCGAAACTGAAACTGAATACTTCGGGAAGTTCCAAATCTTCTGAAAAATCTCCTGAAAGTCCATACATGTATGGAACTATAAGTGGACAAGGTGGCTCAGCACTGTCGAAATCCATGAAGTACGCAGAAACGTGGCTCTATGGGTCCGTAAGGACCCAGACACCCACGGGGAGGCCGAGTGTCTTCTCAGCATATCCGGAAGTTCCCGGTCCAGTCTTAATAAGTACTCCTCAAAAACCAACTCCTCATAATTATGCTGTTATACTATGTTCCTGTCCTGAATACCTTAATGGTACGAAGAAAACCAGCTCAACCAAAGTCAGTATATGTAAGAAATGCAAAGGATCTCGTTTGCCACTAACTATAACAGAAAGTCCACGATTATTAGTAGGTGGAACTGTACGTGGTCCTCAAGTTAGCCGTGACGCTGGTGGCTTATTAAGAGCTGGTACTGTACGAGTTCAAAGCACAAAATCTAGGCCTAGTATTCTGAAGCCCAGTGGTGATAATGATCCATACGACTTAATGCGTAGGAGTAGATTAGCTCCTCCACATGAGACTCGTATCGGAAGTCAGTTTTCAACAACAAGATCACGTGCAAAGAGCATAAGCCCCTGTCGTATCAAAACTAAACAACCAAGTCCAGAAACTCTTAACAAAAGTAGAAGTAAGTCAGTGAGCAGAGTTAATGAACTATGGATTGATGAAGATAATTCAACAGATAAAAAGAAATCTATTTTATCTTGCGATATAAATCCCTATGAGTTGGTCAAAACTAGTAGGAGTTCAAAATCTATGGTAGAAATTGAGTTTGATGATGACTACGGTGACGTTTTTCAAGATTCTAAATCTAGATCTTCAAATAAGTCCAAATCTGATACAAATGTAAAAGCAATAAGCGGACAAAGAATTCGTGTATCTACTGAGCTGAAAAATAATAGTATAGAAGAAGTGTCTGTATATGATTCTGTCAATTATGATCTCAAAAGTTATGACTTCAAATCTACTGATATGTCTTCAGCATTATCTTTACCAAACATTAAAAATGAAAATAGTAAATTAGGGTCATTAAGTAAGAGTAATAATAAAAAAGTAGTAAGTATATCAACGTCAAATCGGGTTAAGCAGAAGAGTGTTTCACCGAAAAGACCACCGAGAAGAATAAGACATAACAAAACAGACGATGACAGTGAAAGTGATAATCAACGTCTACCTGAAAGAAACTTTAATAAAAAGCCCACCAGTGAATATTCACGCAGTCCTAAATATAAAAATCATAATACTGATACAATTAAATCAATTCTTAAAAAACCAAGAAACTATGAAATCAATGACTCTAAGAATAAAGTTGAAGTTCCTGAAGACTCAGTCGAGATAAAGCGTAATAATTTATCGCAGTTTTACCTACCTAAACCTAAAGACAAAAACTTAAACTCATCTCAAAATATATATCAAAGAAAAAGAGTTCAATTCTTGGTTGAAAAAGAAGAAACTAAAGTAATATATACAGCAGACCTTAACTTACATGACAATATTTTAGAAGATGAAAAACCAAGTATTGTTATTGAGGCGGAAGAAGAAGTTATAGCAGAAGGTGACGTTGTGAGTCACAGTTTAGAAGCAGCAGAAAATAATATGTCTTATTCGAATTCAAATGAAAGCAATGATCTCCAAAATGAATCAGAATTGTATGAAGATATGCAAATTAATTTAGAGTTAAAGAAAATTGCAACTGAAATTATAAAAATGGATTCTAATAATTCTGCAAACGTGGAAGCTGAAAGTACCTCTACAAACATTGAAGGTAGTATTGATTTATTGTGGTAATAATTTTCCAACGTATTTATCATGTTATTCACATAAAATATAATTGAAAATATTTATTTCAGATAACAACGTACCTAAAATTCCAGTCTTACGCCGCTCAGAATCAGAAAGGTTAGCGTCAGCGATATCTATTTCTCCTCCAAAGTTTTTAGATACTATGGCTCTTCGGTCAAAAACAAAACACGGTCATACTAGTCAAGTTTTCTTGGAATTTGTTAATGAAATAGAGTCAATGTCACAACAAAAATGCAACAATCTTGAGGAGTCTAATATGAAATCAAATGTTGAGGACGTTCAAGAAACTCCAAATAAAAATGATATCGACATTGGAAACTTGAGTGATAGTAGTGAAATAACAAGTAAAGTACTAAAAAACCTACGTCATGGTATAACAGGTTCACCAGAACCACCACCAAGATTAAAATTAAAATCAAAGAAACACAACTATGTTAAAACTAGATTTGTACGTAGTAACTCAACAAGTTCTACAAGTGATGAATGGTCGGATACAAATGACAATGAGCAAAAAACCGTGTTAAGGGTTAAACAATTTGACTCTGATGAGTTTGATGAACAAAGAGATAGAAAAGAATTCTATAAAACAAATGAAATTGAACCTAGGAAAACCTCGATACAAATCAATGGCAACGAATGCTATTCTACTATGAATGTAAGGGGTGATACGCCGATATACCTCTCATCAGTTGTTGTAAATGACGACTACAGTAATCCATGTAATACATATCAATCAGGAACTACTGTTACCATAAGTGTTGGGACGCCAGAAACCGAACTTAAAAAATCAAAAAGTCAAATATACATTGGAGCAGAATTTCCAAGACAGCAAAAATTAGAAGAATCAAATACATATGAAGACTATTGCAATGATACATACAAAAACCAATATGTAGAATCGATTCATAACAATGACATTACTTCAATTCTAAATGATCCAGTTGAAGCTGTAAGAAGAAATCTTATACCCCATGTTTGTGGAAAAATAGATGACAAAGATATCATAAGAAATAAAAAAGATATGTCAGATGAAAATAAATCAAGTGAAAGTGGTAATTATATCACTAAACTCTTTGATGATCCATTCTTTTCACATTTAGCGGAAGGACTTGATTCAGAACTTGTTAAAAAGTTAATAGAAAATTCATTAATTAAACTTCAAGAGACAAAACATCAAGAAGGGGCGGAAGGCAGCAAAGCAACCATAGAAAAACTTATAGAGAGTTCTCTCATAAGCTTGAAAGAAGAAGTTCAAAAAGAAAACAATCAAAACGATAGTAAATTAGTTAAAGTTTCAAAAGCTTCAGAAGATATTAGTGAACATAATACAAACGATTGTTTAGAACACAATGATAATTGCTGCTCTGCTCCTTATGAAAGTATGGAATACGAAAGTGGAGTCATGGGAGTTTTTTCAGATCTCGAACCAATGTCGGACTGTTATAATGCGTCAGCAAGTGAATTATCAACAGAGGATGATACTAACTCTACGAGATCAAAGTTTTATCAAATGTTAGTTGATGCTGCGATTTGTGATATTGAAACAACTAATACAGATGACGATCATCTCTATGAATCAATTCGCTTAAATAGTGATCCAATATATGAAGAAATCGGAGATATGCCTCCACCTTTACCAGTAAATCCACCTCCTAATTCCTTATTATTATTAGATGATGAAAAACGGAGTGGTTCTCGATCTATATTTGAAGGCGCATCTAAATATGATATACTTTCTTACTTAGTTGATGCCAAAGAAAGAGGAATTGATGATGAAGAAACCTATATAACAAACTATGACAATGAAGGAGATAACTCAACTTTATTGGATGAGTCAAAAGAAAAACAAGATGTAATTAAATCAAAACTTATTAGTAGTAATACCAGCCAGCTATCCAATGCATCAGATTCAAGTGAAGATAACTCATTAGTTATTAACCAAGATAGTATTGAAAAAGCTCTGGTATGTAAAAAGCCTTCAACGGAAATAGAGAGGAATGATTCTGGAGTTGGATCTGAAACAAGTAAGACTTCAAGGAGTAGGCTTCAAGGAAAAATTACTCCAAATAATATTATGAGTGACAAAGATGCTCCAATTCATTTATGCGAAGATTGTGATACCGCAGTTGATTCTCAAGTTACAGAGCAAGGTAAGATTGTGTGATTCCCAAAGATTATAATTATTGTAAACACTGTAATGTTTAACAATTGTTGTATTTTTCTTTAGGTTCGGTTTATGCTCCGTTAGTATGCCGAAAATGTTCAAAAAGAAGAACAGAAAGGAAAGAAATAATAACAGAAATTGTTGAAACTGAAGAGAAATATGGTCGTGATCTACAAATTATTCTTGAAGAGTTCTATAAGCCAATGCTAGTGGCTGGTCTACTTACACAGGAGCAATTAAGTGCTATATTTTTAAATGTTGAAGAATTAATAGATAATAATCAAGTTTTATCTGAAAAATTGAGAGATGGTCTCGAAATTGCAGTTGAACAAGGAGATGAGGTATTTTTTATAGGTTTACTTGAATTTGCTTAAATTCTAATTTATTTTTGACTAATGAATTGTGTAATTTATTCTCAAAGCTTTTCAAGTCAAAAGTTGATTTTTGATTATGGGATTGGAACAGTAATTTAGTATACTGCGTATTCGTGCAGTCGTAGGAACGACCGCAAATTGCACTTAATGCAAATTATTTCAAGTTCAAATAGGGTCAATCCGATAAAATGAGTCAAATTCAGATTAAAATTAACTATTTCTTAAGATTCTTGGGAAAATTTCGTGTTGTAAATTTAAAATCTTTTTTTAGGACTTACTGACGGTTAACGTTGGCAAGATTCTCTTGGAGTGCTCTGGTATGCTGACAGCCTTTCAGTCATATTGTGTTAAACAAGCAGGCGCCGCATTGCTTTTAGCCGGTTTGGAGAAGGAGAAGGAACTCCTGAGGATATTCTTGCGCGTCTCACAAATGGAAAATGCGGTTCTGAGAAGGATGAATCTTAACTCGTTCCTCATGGTACGTTTGGATGTACTGTTTCATTCAATCATTTAATAATATTTCTTTTTTATTAGGGGTACTTAAATTACTAAGTAGGTAAGTGTGGAAAATTATTTTAAAGCCCCTACGTTACTGTGGAAATAGTCTTGTTATAGTGATAATCACAATCTTCGGTCACGAAGGACCGTCCAAAAAAAGGCAGACATCTTTAAATTTTAATGGGACTTATTTAGTTCTGTGGTTCAAGCGGTTATTGATTATATAATGATTTATTATCAATCTATATAAAAACAAATTACTCTTAGGTGCCGGTTCAACGCGTGACAAAATATCCCCTCCTTCTTTCGCGGCTGTACCGTGCTACACCGACTTGCGCATCAGAAAGGGAAGAAGTGAAAGCTGCTCAACGTTGCGTTGAATCCAGACTTGAAGAGATCAACGCTGCAGCTGCCGCCGCCGCCGCCGCTGCAAGAGATGTGCCATTGTGGAGAAGACTTGCTGCTGCAAGGCGGACGGCGCATGATCTGCACGTCGCTGACATCAGGTTGAGAAAGATGGCAGTTGATGTGCTGGATTGGAATCATGATGATGCTAGGTGAGAATGAGATTCATCAACAACCTCTATCCATTCACTACTGGATATAGACCTTTCCCCTAGTAGACCACCACACATGATTCTCCGCCTTCCTCATCCAGTCACTTTCCACTATCTTCTCAAGGTCATTGTACCATGTAATTGTCTTCTTTCCTTTCCTCTTTATAATCAATACTTCTATACTAATATTATAAAGAGGAAAGATTTGATTGTTTGTTTGTTTGGGTTTAGGTTAGGGTAGGCGTCGGATAGGGGTAGATTAGGGGTATGGTAGGGAAGAAGTGCACATAAGTCAAAGCGATGCCTATAGATTTTAAAACTTAATTGAAATTTAAACAAATTAATTAAAATTGCTAATCTATTATTTATACAAATACTTGCTATTAGGCAGATCTGCTTTATTTGGGGATTTATTCAGAAATTTTGGGTTGTGGCTAATGGTAAACTTTAGAAAATTAATTGGGCAGTCGGCAAAGTTACGTAGTCCGAACGATTTGTGGTCCAGACATTAATAGTAAAAGTTTTCTATGCCTTAATTAAAATGTCGTTATATATTTTATAGGTTTGCAATGGAAGGCAAGTTGCTGTTTACACAACCCAACGACAACAACTGGCGCAAGGGTCGTACGATCAAACTGATGTCGATCAACGCACTTTTGGTTACTAACGGAAAGGTGAACCTGTTTTTTTTTTAATTTTTTCAAATTGAAATTTTTTGGCTGGTGGGAGGCTTTGGCCTCGACTAGTTACCACACTACCGACAAAGACGTACCGCCAAGCGATTTAGCGTTCCGGTGCGATGTCGGGTAGAAACCAAAAGGAGCGTGGTTTTCATCCTACTCCAACCAAGTTAGCCTGCTTCTATCTTACATTTCATCATCACTTACCAGGTGGTTTGTAGTCAAGGGCTAACTTGTAGAAAACAAAAAAAAAATACTAGTATTTAAACGATTATTTCTTGTTTTACTAATAACGGAGGAGCCGTTTTTGACAAACACATTTTTGCTTCTCGAATTTATCTCTGAAACACGACAAAAAGAAAAAGACGTAGGTATAGTCGTAGGTACTTTGTTATTTTATTCTCTCTGATTTTATTTTACAAGCTCTTGCTGAGCAAAGTCTAGGAAATTATATTAAATATTTAGTTAGCTTAGTTTAAAAATTTTTAGTAATCACAACGACTATCAGTTATTTTAGTACGTTAGTTCACAAAGTATTTGCTTTTACATAACTATTATTTTTTACGCAGTATTATTTTTAAACAATAAACCTAATTATATTAACTTCCAGCCAACGATCGCTCACAAAACGAACGAAATACGGGAGACGAGAGAAGCAAGAGATCGAGAGGCAAGAGAAAGAGAGGGGGAGGCTCTTTTCGCACGCAGTGGAGTGAGAGAGGCCGCTCTCCTCCTTGTGAGGGAGAAGGCAGGGAGATACACGTTGCAGAGGGAGCCGCTTTTCCTCGATCGCTGTGTGGTCGCTGCGGATCACGAGCCTGAACATTTCTTTGAGGTCCACGAGATTACGACTAAGGATTCTTTTATTTTTAAGGTAAATTATTACTTAATTACTAGATAGAAACGAGCGTTACTTTGTCTTCCACAAAGTGAGCATTTAATATTAAATTTATTTTATGTTCTCCGCAAGAAACTGTTACTCGAAACTCTAAATTATGTCAGCAATGCACAAACCACCTACGCAATGATATCTATTTGCAACTGTTTAAGTTGGATATAGGTGGCATTGCTTAGGTGGTGGTAAGCATGGTTACATCAGGTGATGTTGACTTTACAAAGATCTTTACAAGAGTTATGTTATATACGGTAGTGGTTTGTCGGGGTTTGGCGGCAAAATTCAACAAAATAAATTGTTAATTGCATTAATTAATTTATCAAAATAAAGCGTTCATCTACACTACAGGGGCCTTAGTCACTTCGATTCTTTTCTACAAACGTTCTCTTTTTATAAAAAATGTATCGGAATGACATTCACTATCGACAGGTCACGTGATCAACTTGTCAATTGGTTCTGTCGATCCCATAGAAAAAAGCGTTAACGGTTGTAGAAAGAGAATCGACATGCCGCATGGCTACAGGCCCAGTTTAGATACATATTTAGGGCCTTAAATTTTGTTACATTTCTGGAAATGTGATGATATTTGGCAGCCTCATCAAACATAACTACTTGTAATTTGATGTTGAGCGTCGTCTGTGAATTTACTATAAAGTAAGAGTATCTAACGTGGTCCGTATAAAAGTCCGCTTATATCTACAGACATTTAGCGTGCCAGACACGTGCCGTGGCAGACAAAATAATATTCTTCTATTCAGTATATAATATCGTATTTATATATATGATAACGCGGCCGCGCAGACGCTGACAGATACAAGCCGCGCCAGGCCACTATTCGCAGAAAGAATATTTTGTCTGTGGGGTCATGTCTGTAGAGTCCTTTTGTGTCTGTGGAAATAAGCGGATCTTAATATGTTATCTAACGTGCTCCGTATGGCCAATAATATGTTTTTTTTCTTTATTTCTTGTGCAAAAATGAATGCTTAGTGTGACGTCAACAGTTTATCTAAGCAGTATGCTGAGTCCAGGCTATGCCAACGTTTATGGTTGCAGTGTAGTCAGCACTTGCAATATATTTTGGCACAAACCATTGCACTTTATTTACGAGTGCGATGCTCGCTTTATTTGGCACGCGAGTTTTTGACGCGCCTGCGGTCAGGACAATAGCAAACATGTGTGTTTGCATAAATTGTGTAGATTTTTTTGTAGGCATGTGTTGTATTCAGGATTTTGGAAGTGATTCAGAACACGTAGACTTTATTTGTTTTTTAAATTATCAGCATAGGTGAAATTTAAAAATTATATATTTTTTTTTAATTTTATACAGAAAATCTTGGTAATACTGCAGTGGCGTAGCGTGCCTAGGAAGGGCCCTGTATCAAACTTAGTTGAGGGGCCCAAATGAAGGGTAAAGACTTCTCACAAAAGATAAAAAAAATGCTCGTTTAACCTTACCTATCTAGAATGTTACTAACTTTTGGGCACACGGTTAACCAGGGAAAAAAAGAGATTGTGGATTACTTATATTTTGATTTCACACGTAGCTAAGCCCCTGTAATACTGGTGGTAAGCGAAAGGTTTTTAGGACAACTTAGGATGTTATATTTTCTAATTTGGCTCGGGTCTAGTTTGATGTTAGGTATATAGAATGTGGATACTTACCGGCAAAGACGTAGATACCACTAAGCGATTTATTATTAGTTTAATAAGTAGATTTTCCAATAGGTATGATGTCGCGAATAAGCCGCTAGAAGTATAGGTAGAATGGAATAAACTATTTTTATTTTTATTTAAGTTTTTTCAATTAAAAAAAAAAACAAAAATAAATAAAAAATCTACTTATTTTTTGTACGTTGCAGGCAGAAGAGAGTGCGCGCACACGCATCTGGTACCGACAGATCCAGTACCACGCCCAAGGCGCAGGCGCATGGCGGAAACGACGCAACGCGCTCGCTAACATCATGATCAACCCTATGCTTACTAGAAACTAGTTAATAAAGAAAATATATGTAGATCGAAGTTTACTCCCTACCAACGATTGACATAAAATATACTCGGAGGCACAATTGTTCGCTCCGCCCATTTTAATAAGACGCTACTATATTGAAGTGGGCGGATATTCCTCAGAGTATATATATTTAGAATAAGAGAATGGAGAAATAGACGTATCAGAAATAACATAACTGATTCATTTTTACTTGGCACTTACGTATATTTACAAATTGTGATATGTGTTTATTAGTACGATGTCACGTATTTGCTTCAAATACACAAACACAAGGCACCAGATAATAAATACGTCCATATTGTAATTAAAGTACTTATTTAATATTATCGGTGTACTGTTTAAACTTCAATTAAGTTAAAATAATATATATGAATATTCCAATTAGGTTTTCAATTAAAGTGCTCAGCTAACTTAACTTAGCTAAGAGATACAATTACATTTTTTAATACACCATCATAATATGAAAAATGTTAAGTAGTGGAAACTGTATATAACTGGAAACTGAACTTGCAACGAATGTTTTAAGAAGTATGCAGGTCGGTAGTATACTTAAATTCTCAGATCATCTTTTCTTTACTTTAAAAATAATGTGTACTTTTTTTGCGAAAAATTGTACACTAGTTGTAACTCAGATAATCTTTTTTTTAGTTTCCAATAACTTTTAATATACTGCTTGTGTATGAAAGATTATGATAAACAGTTAACACAAACGAAATGCGTAAATGATTAATTGCAAAGTAAAAATGATTTAGTTATTTATATTCTATCTAATCGCTCTTAAACTTTTACGATATTTTTATTTTTTAATATCCTGACACTTTTAAAATATTATATAATATTTTGAACATTCCGTAGTTGCTATTATTACTTATTGTATATAAGAAAAAAAGTTTGCCACTAGTTTAGACTTAGCTTATACCAAAATGTAGTTATTTTAAAGATAAAATTTTGCGAGCTGCCTTTTAACTTTTAAATTAAGACTTTTATATTATCAAAATGCTAAAAAAACAATAAAGCTTTTTTTATATTAACATGTAAATAGTTAACTATAATAGCTGTGATATCCCGACTTTTAAAATCGAAAAATGCATTGTATTTTTTTTTGAGTTCTTTAATTACGTATAGTTAACTGAAAAATTGTAATAGGGTCGTAATAACTTCCTGACTAGTCTTTAAGGAAAATGGAGTAAATTGGTAATTTATAAGTAAATATAAAACCTGGATTGTATTTATTGTATGTATTTTTAAATAATAAAATATAGTTTATAAAAATGCTATGTAAATGTAGAATTCTTTCGTCTTTAAAAGTTATTGTTTGTTAATTTTTAGGGAAGACAAGGAAAATAAATTAATTAATGAAAAAAAAAAACTATTTGTATCATTTCCTGTCATCAAGGTCTTCTCTTATTCAATAAAAAATAATACAGCCATTAGTGTGACTAGAGTTTAAAACGTCTTGATACCAATAAAAATAAAAAAATAGTCAAAATAATTTTGCACTGAAAGAGATTAACACGGTTTTGGTGTTTCTCTAAACTTAACTAAGTTTGCTCGGTTAGCTAGTGTATATAATATACTAATACAAGTCTAACAATTAAAGTATGGAGAAATATTATAATAAATAGCACTCATAAACACGTAATTTAGGTATTGCTGGCTCACAATGCGTAGACATGTACCAATACGTAGACTAATTTACACTTACGCTGAAAAAATCTTGAATTACTAAGTGACCTAGTGAACAGCCTTAACATACCAAATTACCAAACGCTTATATGTAAATATATAGTAAGTGTAGTATATATTACATAGAGAGATCCAAATTCCTTTCTCCATATCTGTGTTAAGCGACCCTTGTCGAAATTACAGAATTCGTAATTAGGTGCTTATTTTCCGCCGTCAAGAAGGAATGTCACCGATATTAGAGGCCCTATTAGATTTTCCCTGCGACAAGTTTCATATATACGATTTAATATTAATACTGTCTATGTAGGTATTTAACGTAGGTAGTGTGCCATTATTATTACAGAATTGTCTTAGAAATAATATAATAAATAATATTATTATTAATTTTTATACTTATACTTTTACAAAAATGCCATATTTCAAAACTCTTTGAATGTGGTTCAAATGTGTTCAAATAAAGGAACTTTCATTCAGGCAATATATCGTAGGTAATTTTTTATTAGATGGCCTATTTGTGAATTTAAAAAAAAAATCATTATTCAAATATTTTTTTTATTCAATTATTATAATAATTCACCACGTATGTATGTACGTAATGTAACACAACAAATTAACTAACTTAAATTTGCTATGTGGTTAGTTTGTACGCCATAGAAGTGGTTGCGAGACGATAACCAGCAAATTTAATCTTTAACTTGCATAAAGACTTTGGCCTCACTAGAACTGCAGAATTCCTAGATTAGAACAGTTATCCATAGCTGCTCTAGCAGAATCTTACCAAATTTGGCTATGCAGGGAGAGCAACAGCAACGGAGAAGAGGATTCGATTGACAAGGAATTCCTTAACTTAACCCTACATCCGTTAGTCACGAAGGGCTCTGCTCAGAGTTATTCTGTCTGCCACATTCCTGGCACTCGCATGGTGAATTCGAGGAATGATAATACATTCGTCTCATTTCCATACATAACTCGTACATCAATTGATTATCTTGTTATTTTTTAATATTTACAAGTTAGCCCTTGTCTGCAATCTCGCTTGATGGCAACTGATGTTGTAATCTAAGATGGAAGCGGGCTTACTTGTTAGGATAAGGAGGAGGATGAAAATCCACACCCCTTTCGGTTTCTACACATCGTACCGGAAAGCTAAATCGCTTGGCGGTACTTCTTTGTCGGTAGGTAACTAGGCACGGCCAAAGCCTCCCACCAGCCAGACCTGGAGAAATTAAGAAAATCTCAATCGGCCCAGCCGGACCCAGGACCCAGAACCCAGGACCTCCATCTTGTAAGTCCACTGCGCCACAGAAGCCGTCTCTGCCACATTATGGACCTGACATTCACACGGTGAATCCGAGGAATGATAATACATTCATCGTCTCATTTCCATACATACCTACTCGTACATCATTTTATTATCTTGTTTGGTTCATATCTTACGATGTCTATCTTATAAGCTCGTTAAGTATAACATATGAAGATTTAACTCTAATTTCAAGTTTAAATGTTATAAGCGTAGTAAGCAAGTGGGAAATAAGCCCACTAATTCCGCGCCGGTTAACTGCGTTTCAGCTAGTTGGAAACTCTGTTTGAATGTAACCGCCTTTAGTTTCCCATGCGAACTTAGTCACTTAGAACTTTTGTCAGTTAGAGGAATATAATCTAGACTGTATACGTTCTACACCTTCAGTTTGCCAAATCCAACCTATGAAGTAACTAAATCAAACACCAATGGCAACCTCATCTTGACGCTCAAACTCTACTAGTCATATTCTACTAATAAAAAATTTTAATAAAAAAAATTCAACCGACTTCCAACTCAAAAAATAACTTTAACTAAAAAGCAAAAAATAACATCCTACCTATGTGCTACCTTCTGATCAGTTTGAAGGCGGTGCCAAACCAGTGATGTTTTAATTAAATACGTTTAAACTACAAAATTTCTGTGGTTATTCCAGAAACAGCTTTAATTAAAACACGACACTGGCTTGGCACCGCCTTCAAACTGATCAGAAGGTAGCACATAGGTAGGATGTTATTTTTTGCTTTTTAGTTAAAGTTATTTTTTGAGTTGGAAGTCGGTTGAATTTTTTTTATTAAAATTTTTATTTTTTTATTTTTAGTGTTAGCATACCCACTGCGTGTGAACAGTCACAACCTATCTAAGTGGAAAGTTCTTATCAATAAAAAATTATCAAGTCCAAACACAAGGTAGCTACTGTGAGCCGTCGAGGAGTTCTCTTCACTGTGCTTCGTCTTCATCACCAGACTCTTAATACAGTCGCAATCCATCTAGGTGGAAAGTTCTCATCAATACAAATTTATCAAGTCCAAACACAAGGTAGCTACTGTGAACCGTCAAGGAGTTCTCTTCACTGTCCCTCGTCTTCATCATCAGACCCTTAATACGGTCACAATCCATCTAGGTGGAAAGTTCTCATCAATACAAATTGATCAAGTCCAAACACAAGGTAGCTACTGTGAACCGTCGAGGAGTTCTCTTCACTGTCCCTCGTCTTCATCACCAGACCCTTAATACAGTCTCAACCCATATAGGTGGAAAGTACTCATTAATACAAATTAATCAAGCCCAAACAAAAGGTGACTGCTGTAAATCCTTGACGAGTTCCATCGTCTGTGTTTCGGCTCCATCATCAGACCAACTCCAAACCTTCATAAAGTTGTAGTGGTTTAAAATACCTTATGGAAACACTAACAAACGTACTAGTCGTCTCTACAACTTTCGAAAGTTCCCCTCAATTTCTCCAGAATGCCATCATCAGATCCTGACATGAAAAAAATGGGACCACCCTGGAGGTAAACCCTACAAAACAAAAAAAGAATTTTCAAAATCGGTCCATAATTGACGGAATTATCGCTGGACATACATAAAAAAAAAAAAAAAAAAAAAAAAACATACATACAGCCGAATGTAGAACCTCCTCCTTTTTGGAAGTCGGTTAAAAATAGCGACTCTGTCGATTATTGTGTCAAGAAGAGAGAGAACAAGAAAGACGGAGAGACGCTGTTTTATTAGAATTTAAAAGAGATTTTGTTAGACTTTTAAACTATGATTTAAACGTAGGTACTGTTATCAACTCATAATCGGCTCACTGCTAAGCTCGAGTTTCCTCTCAGAATGAGAAGGGTTAGACCAATAGTCACACAACTGAAAAGTTGGAGGCGCATGCCCCGGACCGGATTCGAACTCACACCCTCCAGAATCGGAGGCTGAGGTCATATTCACTAGGCTTTCACGGCTCTTAAACGTATAGTGAAGGTATTTTTAGTTATTTTGATTCTGTATTAAACTTTTAGTACATGATTTTAAAATTAACTATTAGTTGCATAAAAAGTTATCTATAAATTCTATAGGTAATTTTATGTATTTATTAGAGGCACGGGGGCGTGATGCTCTACCAACTCCGAGTGTCTTTTAAGAATTTCTTTTTTTAATTTTTGCAGTCATCCCAAGAACTTCAGAATCCCAAAATGGATAAGCTTATAAAGCCAACAAGGCAATTAGGTATGTAATATACGATCGTTGCATGATGTTTGAGATTGTGCAAACCTTTACCTTTGCTACTGTAGAAATGGAAATTTAATTCTCAACTACGTATGTGGAACCTTTGTAAATAGAAGTTTGTACCTATGTTATAAGCGTGAAATAATCCAACTAACTTCGTCTCGGTTAACCGCAGATTTCCTGAACACAGATATACCTAGTCTCAAGTACGTGTAATATATCTAGTTATCGTAAGCCAGCGGCAAGAAACTTCACTTTCAGTGTCTGTTTAAGATATCAAAGTCAAAGTCAAAGTCAAAATTCATTTATTTCAAATAGGCTTAGTTTACAAGCTCTTTCGAAACGTCAGGTAATATTAAACTTAAGATAATGGTGATAATAATTATTCGAAAGCTTAAAATTAAAGTTACGAGGGTTCCAAACGCGCTTTGGTCCGAGAAGAGCTCACAACAAACTCAGCCAGGTTTATCCTTTTTTAGTTTATCACCATTTAACAATAGGTATATAAGTAGCCTGTCATGTAATACATTTCATTTCCAAGCAATTTTGACATTTACGTAATCATTGACACTATAATACGACTTTTCTATAAGCTTACGTTTAATAAAAACTTTGAACTTATTGAGAGACATGCCAGCGATTTCATGTGGCAGTTTATTATAAAAACGTATGCAATTGCCCTTAAAAGAATTACTAATTTTTTGTAACCTAGTGTGATATCCTCGAGTAGGTAGGTACCTACGGGTGGTGTTAACATTCATAATAATTAATTTATTATAAATTCCGTTTACGTGCAAATATGGGGATAAAACATAGCATATGACACTCGCAAATAATGTGGCTTTCTATTTATCTATTTGTGTAAGAGTTATTAAAATCGGTTCATTAGATCCAGAGTTTACACCCTATGACCTCGCAAACTTTACCTCTTTATAATATTAGTATAGATACCAAGACGGTAGGTAGTTAGTTCATTTGTTACTATAAGCTTGGCTTGTTGATGACACCCCCATGATATGCGAGCGACTGGCCGTAAAGGACTGCGCGGGTGTGAAGTCGTGCGTGCGGGGCAGACGGCAGGACTGAGGGCGCGCGGGGGCATCGCTACCCCCTCCCGGCCCGCGCGAACCATTGGGAGTGTTACGAACGAGCTTGCCAAGCTAAGTTGCGGGTGTAAAGTTAAATTTTTAACATTGAATTGGAAGTTCGAAGCTCGAAGAGCTGGACATTGGACTGGAGATGGACATTGGGGTCTCAAGATGCGGGAATGGCGATTCCCCCACCGGAAAACGCAGTGCTGTTCGACAGCCCACTAGGTAGACTGGCGGTAGATCACCCTGGTTGCTGGGAACTGCTGGATACAAGCGGCTCCAGGCCATGATATTTGGAAGTCGATACAAGAAATCTATGTCCAGCAATGGACGTTCATTGGCCGATAGCCATTTATTACACCTAACCTTTATGGAGTTACTAAGCGTTTTTGAGTAGGTAATTAAACCAAGGTAGGTGACATTATGAAGATACCACCAAGCGTGTTATCCAGAATGTACTTAAGAGTGTAAAGTCTAGCAATCTTGTAGGTACTTGTCCAATGCCCAGCCCAGCGTAGTGGGCTACTACTTGAGCTCGTTTCATTTTTTT